>NC_092348.1:4172795-4427708 GCF_963676685.1 Mytilus edulis
AAAAGCATGTGATTGGTGTACGAACTTTCGTCAAACACCGGTTGACCCGTTCGAAAATGGAAAATTCAATCGGAAAGTCCCTAATCACATGGCAAAATCAAATAACAAAACACATCAAATGAATGGACAACAACTGTCATATTCCTGATTTGGTACAAGCATGTTTGCCTGTAGAAAATGGTGGATTGAACCTGGTAAAACCTAAAAATTCTGAACCAAGATTTGGCTATACCTGATAGTGTTGAGTATTGATAATAATAATTTGATAAATAGCGTTAATAAACTAAATAAATATGACTCAGGAACCCCCCCCTCCCCCCCCCCCCCCCCCCCCCCCCCCCCCCACTGTTTCCCTCTTTTTTATAGTTAGATTATTGCTCCCTTGTGTATGGAAAATAATCCCTTAAAAGTATTTATCTGGATCCATATATGATGTGTGTTAAGTGTATAAACTTGACAATACATCCAATTAGAAGTTTGCAATACACTTCAGTGAGAGTTTTAGCATTTTTTGTACAAATTACAATTGATACAAATTGAAAATACAACTTATAATTTGTACAATTTTTTGTACAAAATGATAACTTGTACACAACGTATACAAGTCTTGCTCAACGGTACAAATATAAGATGATGTTATAAAATTGTGATAATAAATATGTTGGCTGAACGAATGAATTTTGCCGTGTAAATAATTGTAACCATTCAAATACAACTTTAAAACAAATATAATTTAAAACAAATCAAATATAACATAAAAAAAAATATAATTTTAAGTATATCAAATATAACATAAAAAAATATAGTTTAAAATAAATCAAAAATGAAATCTAAATTGGTATTTCATTAAGGTGGATCATCGGTATATATGTCATGTACATTTTATTATTTTGTACAGGTTATTACAATTTATTACATGTACAAATATAATTGTACCAGTAATAACTTGTACAATTTTTGTTGAGAAAAAGATAATTACGTGTACAACACAATATATTTGAGTTGTATTTGCTTCTCCTTTGATCTATTAGGTTTAAAATTGATTTCCAATGTATGAAATTACAAATGCAATTTTTTATCATGATTTATTTTTTAAAATAAATTGTAGAAGGTTTTTATTTTATTTTTGCTTTTAACGATTTTGTCACTTTGAATCAGTAGTCAGTATTTAAGTGGCAACAGACTGTTAAGCTAAACTTGCTCAATGTCTCATGTTAGGTTATGTTGTTACTCTGCATTTATCGTGTGTCTGAATTCATCTTACATTTCAAAATTAATACTAAAATAATAAAGAAGATGTGATATTATTGGCAATGAGACAACTCTCCACATGAACCCAAATGACACAGAAATTAAAAACTATAGATCACCACTCGGCCTTCAACAATGAGCAAAGCCCATTCCCCATAGATAGCTTTAAAAGGCTCTAAAATAGCAAATGTGAAACAATTCAAATGAGATACCTTACGGCCTTATTCATGTTCAAAAATGAACGGAAAAAAGGTAACACATCGACAAGCGACAACCATTGAATGACTGGCTCGGGACAAAAATAAATACGCTCTATGATAAGAAAAAAATTGCAAGGGTTCTACAGAACCCAGTGGTGTCTCGCCTACTTTTGCTGTTAATGGCAGACTCAATGAAAATGAGTTAAAAAAAATATTCCTCTCGATACTATCGTTTGATTGCAAGAAGCTTAGTTTGGTAAAAATCCAGGATAGATTAGAAGTTATTAGAAATTTAAAACGTTTACCACATAGTGAATGTATTGTTTCCTGGCCATTAAAAAATAAGTCCATTTGTAAGTAAAATACGGAAAAAATAATGTCTTTTAACTAATTTACTTATGGATACTACCTTATTGTCATAAACAAGCTTATTTCATAGTTTAGTAGAGATTCAGGATTTAAGAAAGTAATAAAAAATTTATAAACTTTAACCACAGAGTAAATGTAATGTTTCCCGGCAGAAAAACTAAGTGCATTTACAAGTAAAATATGGAAAACAGGAAATCATTTTTACAAAATTTACTTCTGGATACTATCTCATGATCAAAAACAAGCTTCTGTCTATGTTTTGTAGAAATCCAATATAGTTTAAGAAAGTTATCAAAATTTCAAAAATTTTCACCACAGAGTGAATATTTGTGGACGCCGACGTAATGTAGGATCGCTATGTCTCGCCTTTTTGACTAAAGTCGATGGCTTGACAAAAATAAACAAACAAATAAATAATTACAGGAAAACAGTTAAAGAAAAATAATACCCGACAGTTCAGAAAAACAATCCCAGACTTACTTACTCAAAGAAAGGTGATTTTCAATGAAACATTATGTTTAAAAGCAAAAGTAGAAGCACATACAACTCGAAGATATTGTGTTGTACAAGTTATTATCTTTTTCTCAACAAAAATTATACTACTTTTTCTATTACTGGTACAATTATATTTGTAACTACTCATACAAAGATTTTGTACAAGTAATAACATGTACAAAATAATAAAATGTACACGACATATACTCAGATAAAATATGAAAACTGTAATCATGAAAAAACAAATATCTGTGATCAAAATGAAATCTATCAGAAATATGAGAAAATAGGTTTTATAAAATCCTCAAATAAAATATGAAGAAAACATGATGTAACCGACTTTGTTGTCTTGCTACAAATAAAATTGAAACATTTTACCTTCATGCCAGTATAAAAAAAAAGTTTACTACAAGAGATATATCCCCTATAAGGACTAAATTTTAAAAAAAAAATAATAAAAATATATTTTGCTCTTTTATAAAATACTTTTGCTTATGAAAAATCACTTATTTTCCTGTTTATAAACAAGCATTCATTCATATACATTGCGAACTTATGACATTTGTTTAGTTCTCAGACTCATCTGAAAAAGAAATTAATGATATTAAAAGCATTTAATAGCGATCAACTTTTCATAACTTATTAATGTTTGTATAAGGTAAATATTTAAAATTCCAAAGAAAAGAAACGTGTAAAATAAAAGCATAAACAAGACAGGCATAATCTTCATATTTAAAACAGAAATGTTATTTTCAAAAGATGTCCGCTGATTCAAAATCTTAAGTATTTAGGTATATACGGAAGACAAGCAAAACCTGTATACAGGTTAGCAACAACTTTTAAAAATGAAAACAATACTTTATAAATTTCATTCACCCGTGGCGCTTTTCTGGATTGAACACAAAGCTCAAGCTAAGGATGTATTCGAACCGAAGCAGTTGAAGCTCTAAATAATTAAAAAAAAAAGTACTTAAAAAATAGACACATACATCTAACGTCAATGTATGATGGTCAGATGCATTCGAAATTTTGATTTCCATACGACGACGTGTAAGCTTAAAATCTATCATTTTTATCATCACAGACTATCTATCGAGTAGCTAGTATTAATGATATTCATGAAATCAAATTTACAAGCCAAGAATTGTAAATGAAATTGCAATTTTTTCATCAGTTTTATCTAATCTTGTACTGCCAATATCTTGGACTGAATCCATTAGTATTTTAAAGTAGCACACGGCTTTTTGGTCTTTTTCGTACATAAATTATATTTACCATGATGTTATCACCATTTGTAACATAGTCAGTTGGACTATATGTTTGTTGTGACATTAGTGTTTTCAAATAGAGAGGCGAAAGAAATCAAAGGGACTATCAAGCTCATAAGTCGACAATTAATGACAACGCCATGACTAAAAAAAGACAGACAATCGTACACGAAGCACAAAAAGATGAGTATACGAACTTTCTAAAAACCTGGAGGTGATCACAGGTGCTACGGAAAGGTTAGCTCATTCTGCTTTGAATGTTGCACTCTTCGTGTAGCTAATGTTATTACAAACCCAGTGATGCGTTTAATTCGGAAAAAGGGGGACGAATTTATTGTAACGACAAGTGGACCCTATCCGTTGTCATATGTGGAAAAAAAATATGCCATAACGGTGAACCAACTCGTGATTGCGTTCGTAATAAACTTCCGTTCGAGCGAGTGACTTTCAATGTAGACGAAATAGTCAAAGTTTGACTGTTCTCTGGGGTGTCTTTCGCCCCTCTTTCATTTTTTGTAGCATTAATGTTGTACTAAAAAAAACTTGAAAAATCGTATTGAAAATCCCTTATTTTCAAAATATAAGCAATTTTCAGAAATGAATTGAAATGAACAGCGATGGAAATTTTTCAAAACTGTTATGTTTAGGCCATTTTCTTTTGTAAAAAGACGAAAGAGTGTCTGCAATGAATGGACGACAGTCTTTCTAATATATGTTTAATGGAACACGATATTTCAGTTTTAACGAAAGTTTGTGACCATTTATTCCCGAACAATATTGTTGTCCCATGTAATAACATTGAATGTAAACTTCGAAAGTCTCAATGTCTCAATTTGATAGAGCATTATTTTTTTTCTAAAATAACGTTTTATGTAATAAAATTAACAATATAATATGTACTGCACCAGGAGCGCATTTCAACATTACAAGTTTCTTCACTGATGCTAAACTCGAAGCTACGACATTCCATAATCAAAAACGTAATATGATATTGGAATTCTGATTAAATAAAAAAAAAAACGTTGAATTGTCATATGCATGAGGTAAATGCATCCCTTAAAATGTCAACTAATAAACTCAAAATTCGTAATTCAATACTATAACCAAAGTATCGGCATTTGGGTTGATGATATACATGATATACACGGTACCAGTTTGATTTCACTAGATGCTTTCCGACAATTGATATCTCTTCAGTGATGCTCAAAGTAAACAATTAAGTGAATAAACTCATCATAGATACCAGGATTAAAATGTCATGTTAACGCCGACGCGCGTTTCGTCTACAAAAGAATCATCAGTGACGCTCGAATCAAAAATTGTTTAAAAGGCCACATAGACTACGAAGTTGAAGAGCATTGAGGACCAAAAATTCCTTGAAGTTTTGCCAAATACAGCTAAGGTAATTTTTTTCTGAGGTAGAAACGCTTTAGTTTTTCAAAAATTGAAAGTTTTGTTAGCAGTTAATTTATAATGATGAACATATCAATGATACCTCAAGTCAACACAAAAGTGCTGTCTTCTGTGCTGGTGATACCCTCGGGGGAAAAATCTCAACCAGCAGTGGCATCGACCCAGTGGTTGCAAATAAACTCATCTTATACGTTCAGGTATTTCACATCCAATCTTTTATGGTAATATTCTTTACAAAGCACATAAATGTCAATATTCACCTCAAAAGCTTACAAAACCTTTAAACAGACTTATTAAGAAGGGATATAGTTACGATACTGTTGTCAGGTCATTAAAGATTGTATATTTTGGCTTTACTATTGATTCACTTATAGGGTCTTTGCATCGGAACTAAACACATTTATTTAAAAAACAGTTGTTGGCATGACACGGGTTATGTTCTTCTCATATATTTTATGATAGTATGATATTAAACCCCTAACGGGAGGGATTGTACCTGATATTCATATGATGAAGACATAACCTTTCAATCAGTTTAATTGAGTTCTGGAGCTGGCATGTCAGTTAACTGCTAGTAGTCTGTTGTTATTTATGTATTATTGTCATTTATTTATTTTCTTTTGTTTCATCTTCTGACATCGGACTCGGACTTCTCTTGAACTGAATTTAAATGTGCGTATTGTTATTCGTTTACTTTTCTACATTGGCTAGAGGTATAGGGGGAGGGTTTAGATCTCATAAACATGTCTAACCCCGCCGCAATTTTGCGCCTGTCCCAAGTCAGGAGCCTCTGTCCTTTGTTAGTCTTGTATGATTTTTAATTTTAGTTTCTTGTGTATAATTCGGAGTTTAGTATGACGTCCATTATCCCTGTACTAGTATACTTATTTGTTAAGGGGCCAGCTGAAGGACGCCTACGGGTACGGGAGTTTCTCGTTACATTGAAGACCCATTGGTGGCCTTCGGCTGTTGTCGGCTCTATGGTCGGGTTGTTGTCGCTTTGACACATTCCCATTTCCTTTCTCAATTTCATCATCAAAGATACCAGATTTAAAATTTTATATTTACGCCAGACGCGCGTTTCGTCTAAAAAAGACTCGTCAGTGACGCTCGAATCAAAGAATGATGATTAAAATTACTTTAATATCAAAAGCTTAAAACGAACAACGAAGGGCTGTAACTGACGACAAATCTAAAGATTGCGATTAATATGGTTGCCATGAGATCTATGATTCAATTGTTTCAAACAACAATAGTATCGTGACATCAAATGAGGAAGCAATATCAATGCACGTGTGGTCTTATGACAAGTTCACGCTATTCTAAATTCAAATTAACAGTGCTCGTTACTTACCCCCCTTAAATTATTTCCTATATCAATTATTGTCATATGAAAAGCATTTAAATTATTTTGTGCTTTTTTCCGTGATTACTGACTGATAAATAAAAGTATGTTTTCAATTTGCATTTGTACCATTTGAAATCGTCCTGTTAATCCATATTTGTCCTTAATCTACAATATAACATAGTTCCTCAAAAATGCTTGCATAGTTCTTACCCATTATTGAGAATGACCGATAGTACCAAACAAAACAGTAGAAGTAAAGCTGTACCTGCAATAAAAACGCAACGATGTTTAAATCTGGAAATGAAAAGAATGATTATATCAACTTAACGCATTTTATTATCTGTATTTCAACTTTTTATAAAAACGTATTAGCTTCTCATCAACTAGTTTAAATCATCTTTAAATGTATTTCCTAAAGCAGCCCCTTTATGTTCTTATGCAGGCAAGTCCTTCTCAGTTGTGGTACCATTAAATCTATTTTTAAGATAGAAGATAACAGAAAAAAAAATTTAAAATGTCATTCAATGGGCACTAGCTTCGTCATAAATAGTTTTTGGTTGGTTTTGTGTTGCTTAGTCTTTATCTTTCTATGTTTTATTGTGTTACTATTGTTTATCTGCATGTCTTTATCTTTTGTAACCATGGCGTTGTCAGTTTATTTTTTATCTATTAGTTTGAATGTCCCTCTGATATCTTTCGCCCTTCTTTTACGAAGGGATAATCTCAATTTTATCAGTTGAATCTGTTGGTTAAGTAGCTTCCTTGTGAGCAGCAATCCTTTATATAGAGATTCATGATCAGAAATACAAGCCCTGGAATATCATATCAACTGGAATATTGCTACAGGCCGTGTATGTCAAATTCGAGGTATAAGTGAACCAAATCAGAAAAGTTTGGATTATTAATGGAAAGAACATTATCAATATATCTGAATGTAAAATGAAATGCCCTGGCTTCTTTGATCTTCTTGTTTTTGACAAGTGTCTGAAGGAACTCCGATTCATATGAAAATAAGAAGACGTCAGCAAGGAGAGGCGCATGGTCGTTCCCGTAGGAATAACATAGTGCCATTACGTTTATCCACCACGAATTAAAGATAAAGAAATGGAGAAAATATCAAACAAATCTTAAGACCATTGAAAATAAAACCTTTTATATATTGCGAAAGGTATTGACAATGGCCTCTAAATAAACAAAAAAGAACAATATAGATTAAGTAAAATGAACTTCGATATTGTAATAACATGATAAACGAAACAGATTGTTAAAATAAGTTACAGGAAATGCTCACATTATCATAAGTTAGTTTTTGTTAAATATCCGACCAGAATAGAAACAAAAACTCAGACATTCAACAGTATTAGCTTATCTTGGCTATTCTTGGTGGTTTTCATTAGCTCCTAATTTTTTTTTATGTTTATTCATACATTTAATGTGGCTTTTTAATGTGCAGGTTAAGAACCTATTACAACACCAATGATATAACTCTCTCAGTCAAAATTACCCCTAGATGAATTTGGCTGTTCTCTTGACAACACAATCTCAATAGACTATATTAAAATCCACTCGAGCATTTATGGATAGGACACACAAAAAAGAATATTTACAAAGTTACAAAATATAAAAACATTTCTTTATATTCTTCAACATACAATATAATAAAATATCATTTCTACCGATCATCCCGCGCGGAAGTCGTCAAGTCGTTTATGTGTTGTAATAGGTGCAACATCCTTAATCCACTACAAAATAAAATGGTGCCAATTTAAGTGCGCAGTTTGACAATCAATCTTGTGTCAGTAATTATTGAGTGAAACTTTGTGTGAAAAATCTAAAAGTCGTCGACCGCATCAAATTGAAAACGGCCAAAATTATCACCTAAGCCGAATAAGAAGTCAAATTTACATACATTCCGAATTTATAATTATTGCAAACATCTTATAACAGCAACAAACAATATAACAAAATAATTTCGTCCGAATCACCACTTTCATCCCCAAAAACAAAGAACTCGTTAACTGTGTGAATAAATAAAAAGTCATGTCAAGACTTATAGGACCGAAAGGAACATAATAGCATAAAAAACGAATACAGGGAAATCTGTTAAGTGCATAAAAAGATACACAGTTTCAGCACTTAGAATGTAAAACTCTAGATAATTTTGTTTTTATATTTATGACGAAGACATTAATTTTTTCCTTATGATTTTTTTTGTTATTTTGACAATGTTTTATCAAATACTGGATCTCTTTTGGGATACAAAATGTGACTCCAATGACGTTTACAAAAGCTCTTGAGTATCAATAAAGATTTATCCGTATAATGAGGCCAAACAAAAATCAAATATAAAAAAGAAGATGTGGTATGATTGCCAATGAGACAACTCTCCACAAGAGACCAAACTGACACAGAAATTAACAACTATAGGTCACCGTATGGCTTCAACAATGAGCAAAGCCCATATCGCATAGTTAGTTATAAAAGGCCCCAAAATAACAATGTAAAACAATTCAAACGAGAAAAACTAACGGCCTTATTTATATAAAAAATGAACGAAAAACAAATATGTAACACATAAACAAACGACAACCACTGAATTACAGGCTCTAGACTTGGGATAGGCACATACATACATAGTGTGGCGAAAACATGTTAGCGGTTTGGGAAGACAAAATCTGTAGCAATTCAAAAGACGGAAACAATATTAATTATTGCAGAAAAATTTAACGGAAATAATCATGAAACACATACATTAACGACATCAACTGGTTTAAAGGCTCTTCACTTGGAACGCAAACTATATATTTTGTCTGTGATGAAGATATTTAAATGACAAATTTGAATCCGATGCAATTATACTTGATTGACCCATACTGTTTATTTTTAGTATACAATCCTTACTTTTTGCGCAGCACATTGTATCACTTGTAATCCCACAGGTAGCTGCAATCGTGTTATGAGGATTTAAACCTAAAATGAAAGATATGTGAGAATACCACAGTTGTCGTATTGCTTAGTTAACAATAATGATCTAACATCGATTTTAGTGTCGCTCTTGGTAGTGATATTGATATTTCGTATATGTAAGTATAGCCCCTGACTGGTAGTTTATTTGAAAACGGAGATAAATGTGATCTCTTATCGACATGTGTTGACAACGGCTAAGGTTTTTTTTTTTCATTTGGAAATACATGTAACAATGAATATAGTCACTGTCTTTGTTCTTTATTTTACAGGTTCTATAATAGAATCTATTTGAGTTTCTTCTAGATTGAATTTTTAAAAAATGAAATGACAGTTTTAATTGATTTTTTTTTATATGATGTTAATCAATACGAAATTAAGGCAGCTTGACAGTAGATTTAATGGTTTTAAGACCAACATAAAGAAAACATATTGCTACATGCTTATGTTTGTGAAAGAACTTGATGAAATGTTTTCACTAACACTGATCCTTACAATAAGTTACTTAAATTTATAAATCTTACTTCTGTCTGTAAACTGAATAGTTGCATTTATATTGCAACCGTTATTTATTCTGGCCTTGCATGTGGCAGTAAATGATTCTTTGGCTTCTTCGTAGGCCCAAAAAAAACGCTTTCCGTCTTTTGAACATTGGCATTCAGATAAATTACAAGGGTTGCCTTTATGCGTTAAGTAGCACTCTCCTTGGTAAAGACGAATATTATTTGCTGTTATGGAATTAACCAAAAACTCTATTGTTTTAGATGGTGGAGCCCTTTGCAAACTGCAGTTGAATCTAACTGTAGTTCCACTTTTTTGACCTTCAAAGGTTACAGCAATTGCTATATGTAAAATATATGAATAAAAAATGTAAATTAACATTTGTATTATAATTTCTTTACCAAAAACGGACTAAATCACGCATACTTTTAATGAATATTAAAGTGAAAATATTAAGGAAAAGGTATAAAGAGCTCAATTTGGCTATATCACTAGTAACAATAATCTGTCATGAGTTTTGATAGAGCAATGCGATGCGTTCATCTGATCTGTGTTAAACGACCAATGTAATTAAATAAAGAGCAGTAATAAAAACACAGTATTTTTTACTTGTTTTGTCATATGCATGGTACCAAAAATTAGTGTCTTAGAGGAATAAAACTTGATTAGTATTACGGCTTTATTTTCACAACAAATGTGTGGCATTCTTAACTGTATCTGCGTTTACTTTTGTTTCAATGATTAAAGAGACATGCAGTCAGAATAGTTCATAAATCTATTCAGTACAAGGACAAACATGTTTGGCGGAAAGAAATATCAATGGACAACGCCAGCTATTTTTCATTTTTCACAAGAATCAAATTGAGAATGGAAATGGGGAATGTGTCAAAGAGACAACAACCCGACCATAGAGCAGACAACAAGCTTATAAATGAAATGTTACCATAAAGAATAAAGTAACAAGTTAAAGAAAGTTTATTGTCTTAGGATCGCCCTCAGCTTTTTTGTGTTTGTAAATAACTTAAAAATTGTATCGTGTTGATAGAACGAATGAAAAGTTTATCCTAAAATATACAAATGCTTACCTTCCCGATATTGTGTGTTCCAAGCAAATGTTGTGAGTGACCATGCCAAAACTACGATAAACTGTAATGGGATCATAGTCGTGACCATGACAAAAATATATTTCCCATGAAATCAAAATCGAGGCTGTAAAGGTCTAATAAGGTCTGTGAAATAAGGCCCTCTAAAATATTGCAGAAATCAAAAACCGTGATATTAAAAAATAAGTTTAAAAAGTGATGTTTGGAAACGTTTATTAAAAGATAGAAAAAAATAATATATCAAGAAGTAGACAGACTGAATATAATGACTGTGTGAAGAAGTTGGCATTGTTTATATATGAAAACATCTATTTCGTAATGATCAATTAACTTGCAATGTAATAAGTTTTGTTATTATACCTCAGTATGTTTTTTTCTATATAACAAAATAATGAAGTAGTTGTGCTATTTCTTTCCACAGACTATTACCCCGGTTAATAGTTTCATAACCATCTTTCCCGTTCTTTTTCATGCTAATTTTTCATGAGACAATAATGATGGCATTGACTATTCTGCTTGTATCTGTGTGCTTCGCAACGTCAAACTCTAATATTGCAAAAGTATAACCTGTGTGTGTGTCGATTGTAATTTTACTTACAAGAATCAATTATAAAAAAGAAAGAAAATCTTCGCGCGCATTTTTTTAAGATATAAAATAAAGTACCTTATTCATAATATGGGTTAGGTCGTCGTATTCTAAAAGTGAATTTGCGTTAGGTGTAATTCAGCTTAAATTTATTATATGCACGGAAAATTTAACACAAATATTTCCGTCTTTGTTGCAATAAATGAAATATTCACAAATACAACACGAACTATAAACAACCCGTATAGTTCATCTTTTTTTTCTTTTCTTGCAGATGATATATGAACACTTTTAGAAAACTAGCTAATTTGGTATATAAAAACACTTAATGACTGTGTTTTTCAGTATAATAAAACAACTAATGACTGGTTGTGCGGGTAATAGCAAGTTTGATGTCCCTTCGCATACCAACTAGTAGTATTACTCCCGGCTTTGCCTTGAGCAATAGTTGGTATCTCATGACAACGAACTTGCTATTTCCTGCACACCCAGTCACTATGAGTATAATATTTGATAAAGATTCGCTTGGCAAAGAAAACTAGAAGTAAAAGCAGTCAATTTAGACCTTTAAACAAATTTGAGTAAGAGTGCTTGTTTAAAACGATTTCGATGAGTGTTGAAAATCGAATACTCATAAATATTGCAGCAGGTGCATCTTGTTAAATGTTTCTGATATTGAAAATAAAGTTCACAAATAAACAAACTCTAACGAAAATCAGATATCATAGCTAATACCGCAGTCTCACTAGGCCACGATCGCACTACGATCTTTAAAAAAAAATGCAAATTTTGATGATTGTAGTACGATCGTGTAGATCGTAGTAAGGTCGTAGCACGGTCGTGGTGAGGTCTTCAAAATCGTGATAACCGTGGCCAACTCTGAACATGTTCAAAACAATCGTGGTACGATCGTGGCTAAATTCTATTCGGAGAGACTCACAGCGACGTTATTACGACCTCACTACGACCATCACATTCTCACCGCGACCCAACTACGCTTCCATTACGACTTAGTCACGTTTACACTACGCTGTTCAAGACTATAGTACGATTCTAGCACGCCCTTGCCGTCCTCATCACGCTCTTTTTACGACCTGACTTCTTTCATACTACGACCATCGTTCTCATTGTCATTTTCACCTAAAATATATTAAATCTCTCCAGGTTTTGTTTGTCTGTATGTAATTAGGACCTCTTGTCCATTTTTCTAACGGTTCAACCATGCTTCTAGTTTTTATATATAAATTAGACCGTTGGTTTTCCCGTTTGAATGGTTTTACACTAGTAATTTTTGGGGCCCTTTATAGATTGTTGTTCAGTGTAAGCCAAGGCTCCGTGTTGAAGGCCGTACCTTGGCCTATAATGGTTTACTTTAATTTTTAATTTGTTACTTGGATGGAGAGATGTCTCATTGGCACTCATACCAAATATTCTTATATCTATTGACACATCTGTGTCATCTCTGCTATCGTTCACTAAAATATCGTCATTTGAGCGTTATGGACCAGCAGTATATTGTAACTTAGGTTAGATTGGTCGGTCGGACATCTCTGCTTTATCAGGATTCGTTAATATCAGAGCTCCCTCAGCCTCTTCATCAACCCCTACCACCACGCACACGTAGACATGACTGTATTGTTTCCGCGAAATCTACGTATTAATCAAAATAGAAGGAATGGAACTGCATTGATATGGAACACGATGTTGACGTTATTGTTTGAGAACGTAGTTAGATCGCGGTATGAGCGTAGTTTAATAGTGGGAAAAATGTGCTATAATCGCAGTAGAGGCGTGGTAAGATCGTGTTGCATTCGGATAACTCGTGGTATGGTCGTAGTGAGAAAGTGATGAGCGTAGAAAGATCTTGATAAGCGTAGCGAGGTCGCAGAATATGCGCGGTAAGAACGTGATATAATCGTAGCGGGATCGTTGTAGAAGCGTAATGAGGGCGTAGTAGCATCGTGAAAGCAACGGAAATTTAAATGTTCATGCGGCTTATACCGCGACCGTACCACGATCTGAATTTATTTTAGATCGCAGTGAGCGTGGTGCGATCGTGGTCTAGTGGGACGGGGGCTTAAAGCACTGTATTCAACAAATGAACGAACAGAAAAGCTTTAAAACTTTAGTCATTAGTTTTCTATGTTGTGTCTTGTGAACACTTATATGTCTGTTTGTCTTTGTCTTTTTTAGCCATTGCGTTGTCAGATCCAAATGATGAAGTTGAAATCATCCCTTCGTAAATTTTACGAATGCCATCATGAGTTGGTTGACCGTTATGGAATAACCGTTTTACAGGGAAAAGGATGTTCCTGTAGTTATCAAAGGTACCAGGATTATAATTTAGGACGCCAGACGCGCGTTTTGTCTACATATGACTCATCAGTGACGCTCAAATCAAAATATTTATAAAGCCAAACAAGTAAAAAGTTGAAGAGCATTTAGGATCCAAAATTCCAAAAAGTTGTGCCAAATACGGCCAAGGTAATCTATGCCTGGAATAAGAAAATCCTTAGTTTTTCGAACAATTTAAAGTTTTGTAAACAGGAAATTTATAAAAATGACCACATTATTCTAAATCATAGCTTCATAATTTCTCTGAAAAGAACAACATCTTCAAATATAAAAAGAAAGGAAATAAAAACAGGAAAATTCTTACCTTTTCGTGACCCCGGTAAAATATTTGTAATATATATTGCATTAATCGTATTTGTTGTCCTCTCTCTTATCAGCAATGATAAATGCAGACATGTATTGATTTTATATTACATATTGAATTTTAGAATCGTTCCCCTACTGTGCATATAGCTATAGATATGAAAGATACAAGAATTGTCCTGATTAAATTCGATCTTATTAATAAACCACTGAAAATGCATGCAAACATATACATATGTATGTGCAGATAACGACATCAGAATTGAATGAAGTGATCGAAGGTAAACATTTTATAATTTTCAATTTAATTGTTTGTATTTTTAGTAGAGTTTTTAATTCAAGTATATATTAAACAAAAAATCTTTTCATAAATTATATAAAATTATTCTTTTTTGGAACTGAAATTTGAAGCATTTTACTGATAAAAGATCTAATAATAAATAAAAGATAAACACGCTTCGAAATCGATGTAGATTATTTTTTTTAACAATTAGAACAGTCAATTTAAAATTTGAATTTGAAAAGAAGTCCACTGAATTTCCTACAATTCAACTTTTTGGCACATAATTTGATGAGATAAATGCAGACTATCGTTTCCATATATATAATTGTAAAAAACTAAACTCCGAGGAAAATTCAAAAAGGAAAATCCCTACTCAAATGGCAAAATCAAAAGCTCAAACAAATCAAACGAATGTATAACAACTGTCATACATCTGACTTGGTACGGTTAAATGACTAATGAATTCATCTGTTAAGATCGAAAATGAAAGTTGTCCGATATATCAGTTGATAGCATTACATTTTTGGCCACAAACCACAATTAATTCCTCTGTAAGTTCTTAATAATGTTTTGTCCCATTAGAAAAATTGCGCATGCACTTTTCGACAAAGCTTGTGTGTGCGTAATGAACAGATGAAGTCTAAAGATATATATAATTCTCTCAAAAGAAATGCATGTTTTCATCTTAACAATTTAGCCAATACAAATCCATATACCTATTGACAAGTCAGTAGATGTTCCGACAACAGTAAATATTACCTTGTTGCACCTGACCTAATCACTCTTTCCGTATCACAATCAGTTAGAATAAATCATACGAAAATTATCACGATTATTTCAGCTCTTTTCTTTCATTTCCACCCCATAAAAAACTAAAAAAAAATGTATGAGAAAGGGACAGAAAACAAAATTAAGTAAAGGTACACTTTCATTTAAGGGAACTATGTTCGTGGACAATGGCATGCGGGATCATAACTTGTGGTCTTGGGCCATATATGCCAAGCCTATATGTTACTCAACCTTTGAGGCAATGGGAGGTCAGAACTGTTTTACATTACCTTGTTGTCTTTTGCAATACATTCTGAAAATAAGAGCCCTATGAAATGTCAATTATACTGTTCGCATGTTAAAAAATGTGTTCAGTGAGGCGTTACAAATTGTCCGGATTTTCTATAAAATGCAACCATATTCCTGTCATAAATAATGCTTTTGGTCTTTATAAACCAAAAAGATATAATAGTGTTCTACGAAAGGACGATCCCCTCTGTGGTTTAGTGGAAGTGTTATCCCATTGAGTGCTGTAGTTATAATTCGTACTCTTGTCGGGTTGACCTTAAGACTTTAACTTTGGTATTTGCTGAGGTACAAGGCATTTCAGAGCAAATATTCGTTGACCAACTCGGGATGAAAATAATGTGTCCTTTTAGGCTGTTAAGATTGAATCGTTTCTCGAGAAATGACAATTTGTGAGGATATTCATATTTTCATTTTATTTTAATTTGTTTGTTATCATTTAAAGAATGCTTTAACAAATATATTTAAGGAATGACTGTAATATTTTTTCTGTCTAGGAAGAAATAACTTAAAAAATGTGGTGCACAGTGAAAAACCCGCGTAGCGGTTTATTTTAACAGTGTGCACCACATTTTTTATGTTATTTCGAATAGGCAGAAAAATATAAAACATAAAGTGTAAAAATAATAATGCAAGATTTTATATTTGATAAGCCTAAGATAATTGCTCACCTTTGATCAGTTCTTTCATGTTGCAGACATATAATTGCATTGTTTTTTGTTTACTCGCAATTTCCATCTTAAAGGAATTCTTGTATCGTAACAGCCGCAAACCTACAAAAGGAAAGCAGTGGCCTTTTATCACTAAAAACAAGATAAATTTTCAATCAAAACGACTAACGTTGTGTATAGACATGAATAAATGGAACAGTAGCATCATGCAAACCAATGCAATTGCTCATCCACACTATCTTTTTTTTTAAAAGACCTATTTTTATATGTTATACGTGGAGATTCACATAAAGCAAACATGTTGATATACCTACAAAAATGCAGGAATAATAAAGTTAATATTAATCTTTTTTATTGTTATTTTCAGGTCAACTTTCCATACTATGGCATGTCAAACTGATGCAGTCCAAGTGTTGCTGATTGGTTTTGTTATACTGATCGTAATACATGGTAAGTTGTTAACATGTACGAATAATTCATTTTACTGTTAATTCGAATATGGTCATATTTGCTTCACCTTAATTCAATTCATTGTAATTTAATATTCTTAAATCGATAAATGTCCCGCCTTTGAGTCCTCACATTTTCTTGTTGAATAAAAATGAATGTACAGTGCAGAGGCTCCTAACATGGGACAGGCGCTAAAAATGCAACGGGGTTAATATAATAAAGAAGATGTGGTATGATTGCCAATGAGACAACTGTCCACAAGAGACCAAAATGACACAGAATTTAACAACTATAGGTCACCGTACGGCCTTTAACAATGAGCAAAGCCCATACTGCATAGTCAGCTACAAAAGGCCCCGAAATGACAATGTAAAACAATTCAAACGAGGAAACTAACGGCCTTATTTATATAAAAAAAATAAACAAAAACCAAATTTGTAACAAATAAATAAACGACAACCATTGAATAACAGGCTACTGACTTGGGACAGGCACATAAACCTGTTTTTGATATCTCAACTCTCATTCTATATCTCTATCTAATGTAGAACAAAGAAACACATAGCAATTCAGAAAGTAAAACGTGGTTTAAAAGAAGTCCGAGACCGACGTCGGAATAGGTAACAAATGAAACTAAACAAAATGACAATGATATATGAATTAATAAACACTACTTGCAGTAACAGACAAGCCAGCTTGAGACCTAAATTAAATTGATCGAAAGATTATGTCTTCATCATATGAATATCAGAATCCCTTCCGTTAGGGGCTTAGTGTCATACTATCATAAAATATATGAGAAGAACGTAACCGTATCATGACACCAACTTGTTTTAGAATTAATGTGTTTATTCCGATGAAAAGACCCTAGCAGTGAATCAATATTAAAGCCAAAATAAGCAATCTTTAATGACCTGACAACAGTCTTGTAACTATGTCTCTTCTTAATAAGCATGTAGAAAGGTTTTGTTAGCTTTAGAGGTAAACGCCGACATGTTTGTGCTTTGTAAAGAATATTACTATAAAAGACTGGACATGTAATACCTGAACGTATAAGATGTCTTCATGTTAATTTATATTCATGAGTGATGTCGTTGTGTAGATAATAAAATTTAGTAAATGTTTTGACAAGATTGCGATATCAAAAAACCGATGTTATAATTTTTAAGTAATAAATAGATATATTTCGCTAAAATCTAATACGTTGTTTCATTCTATTTCATTTGAGTGTATACAAATCTTAGGTCACTTTTAATATACGCTGCGCATAACAAACAGGATAGACACCATGTTAATAAAATTGAGAATGGAAATGGAGAATGCAGATGTTAATAAATGTTCTTATCCAGAATGCTTTGCATAAAAGCTACTCTGTATACATCATATATAAGGGCAATGTTTATATATATATTTAACATAACTCCTTGATTGGTTTTCAAGACCTGACGTGAAAACTCTATTCTAGATTTGAAGAAAGGATAGTAGTAGGAACTTGCAAATACTGTTTATTCTAATATAAAGACGATCTGGCTTACTATTGATCTATTCTAGGCATCTTTGAGACGTTAATGTATCGCGTTTAAAGACAGGGGAACTTCTTACTCTTTTGGTATAACTCCTCTTGATGATTAATTAAGAGATAAAATTCGAAATCCCAGATCCGCTGCGCATTTCCAGTTCGTCGGTAAAAATTTCAAAATAACTATGTTTTTGATAAACTACGATATTGTTTGGCGTGTTTTATTTCTACTGGAGGAACAGCATATGTGTCCGAAATGGTAACAAAATAGAACCTTTGCCCTTGTAGTATATAATTTTATGCGCCTTTAAATGCAAGACCAATTTTGTCTAGTTTTGTTTTATTTAGATAGATTTACGAGGCTCATACATAAATACATGACTCTTGTTTTAATGTTACCCCTTTTTCTCGCATACACTTTAAACTCAACTATCATACTACTTGATGGTATGAGTTGATTTCAGTTGATTGGCTGGGGATTTTGGTATGATAGGTCTTGAGTTATAATAACATGATCATTGTTAACATTGTCCATGACCCAAGTTATAACATAACCAAAGGGACTACAAATTTTATATTGGGCAAATATGAGAAAAAGAATGTTTGGATTTTATATCTTTAAGGACATCTGTCTCTGATACTTTGTTCTAGTTGAAAATCTTGACTGCAAAGGGTACAGTAGAAAGTAGAATAACAAAAATACCAAATTCCGAAAAAATGCAAAACGAAAAGTCCCTGACAAACTGGCAAAATCAAAAGCTCAAACACATTTAACAAATGGATACTAATTAATATTACTAAAAGTGAACACAACCAATTTGTTGTCGTGTCCGTAAGGTTTAGTTGTAATCAATTATCTTACCAAGACAACAAATTAAGACAAGATATTGCCCATTTGTTGATTGATAAATTTTCTCTTCATTTTTTACTATTATAGACCGAACTAGATGTGTCAAAGCGACACGAATGGCCCCGTCTTAAAGTGGGCAACTGCAAACACTTCTGAGTATACAAATATCACTTCCACACGATTTAATTTCCTTTTAGAGTATTTTTGTCTCTTTTGTAGGGTTTATTAAGAATTGCATCTTTCGGGAAATAATGCACATCTTACCTCTAAAGTTTTGTTGATTTGGACAAAGGTTATTCTGTTCTACAAGGCTCTTATGATCTTTTGGAATATTTTATTGAAAAAAACTAGAAATTGACATTTTGTTTGATAATCGCAAAATTTAAATGTTAATTTTTACTTTTCACGTTGAAATAACAAAACTTTTACTACTGGCCAAAATAGAAAAAGACAGATAATTAGCTTTCGAATGATATATGATACAGCTGTGTATAAGGTTGGTCCATTAAAATCCATCACGAAGCGTCTTTTTGAAAAATGAAACTCGCCTAGAAACATATTTCAATGAATAAAATCCATGAAATTATAAAAAAAAAGATAATTGATTTGTGATTATTCTTAAAACTTTATTAATCTGAGGAAAAAAGTAAACAAATTGATTGAGTCTTAAGACATCTATACATTGCAAATGAAGGTGCGTTTAGGATAAAATTTAAGACAAAAGCTTACAATTTGGTATTTCTCATTTCTATATGACAACATTTCAGCAGCGTCTGTATACGGATTGTATGTCTTACAGTAGATACGCTATTCCATTCCACGATTCCCGAACATGATTTTTTGATTTATGTTTTTCCTCGCAAGGAATTAGAAACAAAGTGTTTTAAATGGTAAATTTGAAATCATCGCTTCGAAAATTGTACAGACGTCATAAATAATTTGTTTCCATTATGAAATATTCGTTTCATGTCCTCCTATCGCCACATGTGACCAACCGAATTTAACTTATTTATGGGTTTGTGCTTAAATAAGCCACACAGTGGTTGCAATATGTGGAGCAGGATCTGCTAACCTAACGGCAGCCCCGATTTTTGGTGGGGTTCATGTTGCTCATTCCTTAGGTTTTTTTGTTGTATTTTGTATACTGTTGATTGCCTTTTTGGTCTTTTTCTTTTTTTCAATGTCTTGGCGTTGTCAGTTTATTAATAATTAAAGGATTCTATTGTTTCTATGGTATCTTACGTCTCTCTGAATGAATCTTCATAATATTTATATTGAAAATGAATACAGCTAATTATACAATTGCTTGCCACGTACACTCAACATAATTACTCACCGATATATGTCGGTGCATGATTTATGGAAATGAAAGGTGTTGCAAGCAGTAGTTGAATTGAACTTAAAAATCGCTTTAATCAGCGCACCCATTCATCTGTGACATCCATGTCATATTGGTCATATATTTATCAAAAAAAGTTTCAATTTATTTTGTTTTCTTTCAGTTTCAGATAGCACAATTCGGAAGAAAGTTTCTTTGTCGTGGAAAAGTGATGAAGATCATCTAATTCTGGTTTGTAGAGTAAAACACTTGTCATTCGGCGTGTCCTTTGAGGATCCTCATGGTAAATCAAGAGGGCACTGTACAGCAGCAATACGGAATCTTACAAATGGTACATGTGACTCACATTTGACACAAAATATCTTAACTCAAACTACCACACTAACTATCGATAGGGTTCCGAGCGTAAACGGTCTGTGGAAATGTTATCATGGAGAAAATACAAACGAATATGCAACAGTATCCGTGTCATTATCCGTTAATTCTACGGAACAAACGCAAAAAGGCAAGTTATTTATTTGATATATTTGGCTCAAGAAATATATATCAAACTTGGTGCATGTATCAAAAAAGGAAATGTCAATATGCATGTAAGTTAATGAGATTAGGTATGATTTCAATTGAGACCACTATCCACAACATAACAAATGACGTTAATTTAAGCAACAAATTGTTCACTATTAGACATCCGACAATGAAAGGGGAAATACCACGCATTTGTCTTTTAAGGTAGCACAATACAAGTATTTTTTACTCCCAATCTCCAACTTTTAGAATGCTGTTACTTTCTTAAGGCTGCATATAAATTGATAAAAGAGTAATATCTAGATAGATAAAAGATAAATCTTTTAAATGAATGCAGTATTATTGTTAAGCACTCATTATGCAATCAATAATTATGCAAGTAATGGCAATATCTCGGTCAGTTCACTTAAGTGAATTTAGCTCTATCATCTCTACAACTATACATGAAATCTTAATGAAATCTTAATCAACACAGCATGAGCTACAAAAGAGTGTCTCAAATGATCGCTATCGTATTCCATTCTATCATAAATCTCTAATTAGTGTAAATATCATAACCACATAAAAGTAGATAATATTTGATAAGGTGTAAAATTTGATCTTTACATTTTATTCAAAATCTTAGACACATTTTTGTAGATAATGGCTCTAGGAACAACATATAATGAAATCAACCTTCTCGGGATATCCATGAAGAAGCTAATTTCAATTGAAAGTGGAAATTTCTTGTAAAATTTTATAGACACAGTTAACATAATAATTGATTACATAATTGTTGTATAATACTAACATTGCATTAATTTGAAAGAGTTATCTGTTAGCTATCCAAACATAACACTTTTATAAATTTTCAAGCATTATAAAGAAAGTTACAGCATTTTATAACTGGGGGAAAATCTTTGTATTAAACGCCCCGACAATGTGAAAGGATTCAAACAAAAATATCAACTGCCGACGTTATGACAAAACAATAACGTCAATTTGTGTTGATGTTTTGTTTAGGAATGCAGTTTGGTATTTAAGGAAATCAGACATACATATCAATTTCTGAAATAACCAGTGAATTTAAGCGACAACTTGATCCGATGTCCACATCTCGTAAATTAATTAAGACCACATGCATCAGAAAAAGTAAGCATTTCTTGTTGTGTAGGTGACACTCACCATGCGAAGTAGAACTCGTCAAAATGTCAGAGCCAGGAATCAATCTACAAAATTACCGAGTACACGACTCACCTAGTATCTGAAAATCTACTACTGGGATAACATGTCGCTAGATAGTATAATCACACATCGAATCGTCAACCAATTCGTAATGACGATCACAAAAGCTTGTAGTGTATATTTTCAGTAGTATTTTCTCTTTACTCTCCTGTAGCTAGGAATCTGTATATAAATTTCCTATAGTCGACCTTTCAATATCATATTCTCATGAGGATATTGCTTGAATGTTATTGAGTGTTTTTGAGTGTTATTGAGCGATCTATATTAAATTAAAACAGACTGATATGTGTTTGATTGTAGGCAAAGTCCTGTCAAAATGTTGTGTGTTCTAAAGGCTTACAGTTTTTTTTTCTTGAATTTGGTGTTCGTTCAGTTATCTCCAGAACTATTTATCTTTGAGTTTCTTGTACTGCTATTTTTACAATACATTTATATTCTTTTTCTGGCAATGAAGTTTTATACACTGTAATATTGTTAAGTTTATTCCCGTCTGGATAGTGTCTGTTAATTCTTTATGCCAAAAAAAACTTAATTCTCAATAAAATTTCCAACTTTCAAATCAAAACACGTTGGTTTGATTCGGAAAATTATGTGAAATCAAAGAGTTTGTAACGGTCGTGACCACTATTGCAGCGCTCATATATGTATGAATTTAAGATTTCTGTATTGCATTATAAAATACATTTTTCCACTTTCAATGTTTAGATGAATGGTTTTAAGACCTTATTCTTATTCTTTTGTATCTTCAGTGCAATATAATGTAAGATATACCTTAGAAATTTATCTGTGGACACATTGTTATCGTATAGCGGTCGTTTTAATAAAGTTTGCATAGGTGAACCAGAAGTTAACCTCTTTCCTTCGTGTACTCTTTTTAATTATACTATAATTATATGATGTTCTTATTTCTTTAACAGCAACAAACAAATAAATACGAGGTTCTTTGTAATACTAGTAATCTCCTTTAAGATCGCCGCATTAATAAATCAGGAACACTTGACTTTGGAAAGCATTTATTTAGAACAAAAATGCATTTGTTATACTCTAGACTGTTTACAATTAAACATTACAGATTCACAAGTACGTGGAGCTCTTACCAATTACGGTTGTGCATTACTTCCATTAATTGTTGGATATGTCATTGCACTGTTCTTCCCATCTTGTTTCAAATTTTTGAAGAATCTATATGATACAGGATATCACTGTGTAACTTACTGTAAGTATTTCAATTTATGCTAAGCAATTTTATGTTGTATCCTTGTTAGCGCTATTCTTTAAAAGAGTTTTGCTTGTTCAGACTAAGGCTTCAAAAACACAAAACAAAATATATTTTTGAATTAACTATAACAGTCTGTCAATATGTTGAGGAACGAAAACAGTACGGAGTTCCATCAGTTCCTATTAAAATAATTTGTAAAAGGTAGACCAATGCTAATAATCATAACATGTTCATGGTATAATAACTATATTATCTTTGTTTAGGTTAATGGACAGGTTTTTATCATTTAATAAAAACACTGAAATTATGTTCCAGAAAAAGATTTGAGGGTAAATTGTACTTTTCTTCCCTTAAAACCCTGCCTATTTTAACCAAAATGTTTGAAGTTCTTTCAAATAAACTGTTATGCGGCAAAATCATCAGATTAAAAGTGATCAAGCTAATACCCGGTTTGATATACATTGTAATGAGTTTATTGATTGAAGGAATTGAATCAAAATTAAGGAATTATCACCTTCATGTTAGGTGCTTTGGGACCAAACGATACCTTTTTTGGAACAAACAAATTAATGAAAGATCAATTTTACTTAAGAGACCTAATAAGTCCTGCATTACGTTTCAGAATACAAAATATTTAGGTCTCTAGCATTATAGAAGAGATGTATATGAATAAGTATAGCTTTATAGCGATTTTACACAAACAGAAAAAAAAACAAAAATAAACTACTATTTTCTTCTTTACTTTCCTTTTTGTATGCTTAAATGTGTTCATACCTTCTGTTTGTTTTTGTATTATACTTTCAGATGGAAATACATTATGTTTGAAGAAACTTCTATGCATTTGTTTGGTAGTTGTTTTACCTTTGGTACTTGCATTTCCTTTTGCGCAGATTCCAGGAGTTTGTGAAGGTATGAGTATTGATCAAATTGTAAGTCTAGAACACAGTGTCTAAAATTGTCTTAATAGATTAAATAAAATTATATACTGGTAATATAAACAAAGACGAAGATTTTGTACGTTTATCACAATAACAGATTTAAAAAATTGAGATGTTAAAATTTGTTACGGGTTAGAAATTGCGAATGTAATTTGGTTAGTTTAATTTATACCCTTGTTATAGTTAATCAACACATCGACATTTGAAAATGCCTATACCAGGTTCGGAATATGACAGTTGTTGTCCATTCGTTTGATGTGTTTTATCATTTGATTTTTCCATTTGATTAGGGACTTTTTGTTTTGAATTTTCCTCGTCGTTTGGTATTTTTGTGATTTAACTTTTTTTCTAATAACACCATTACACACTTAATCCCAATTTATATTGTGGTTTCAGAAATTAAACAATGATGCCATTTTGAGGCGTTAAGACATTCGTATGATGCACAGTACATATTTCTATTGTTTTGTCCTTGTGTACTGTCATCAATTTATTTTAAGTATTTAATGCTGTGATTTACCGGTTTAATGTACTATTTTATTAATTATGTATATATGTTTCTACCCTGAGTGTTCTTTCATTTATGTGTACTGTATTCCTGACACGATTGTTTTCATTTTAGCGGTATTTTTTTACATTGCTATATAAGCGAGAAATTTGGCTAGCCATGAAACCAGGTTCAATCCATCGTTTCGTCGTGAAAAATCCTGATCGTAGTCAGGATAATTGCAGTATTTATCTAATAGTCTGTTTCTCTATATTTTAGCGTTTGTTCTTGTAGCAGTTCAGTGTTTCTGTTGTTCTAGATATTTTGTTTTCCTCTTATAACTTATAAAATTATTTTTATATTAATTCTACAACCTGACTTTTTGCGGCTGTATTCCAGACTCATTATCAATAAACGTTATAAATGATTTTAACAAGCAAAAAGAGTACATGAAATATTTAACTAAAACATCCTGTAACTAAAATATACATTTTGCATTATTTACTACATTTTAAGCGGAATGTCATAAATATGTTTTATATATATTTAGGGAATTGGTGGATACTTGGTTCTACAGTCGGAGCCATAACTACAGCTATATCTTATAAGCTATTAGGTAGCAATCATTGAAAAAAAAAGAAATATAGGATTAATAGCAATGACACAGCAAAATGCATATTAATACATGAAGTGCTATACATGCTTGTGAACTCAGAAGGCCATAATTTCCAAATCAGAGAACTTAGGCATGATTTTCTTATTTCTCTTTTTTTATCGCAAACATAGGCATTTAATAATTATGCTAATTCTAGTTCGCCTGAATGCAATTGACGTTTACGTCTTTTACTCCAAGCACGCAAATTTGCCGCTGTGTATAGAACATAATGATGGTAATAAAACTACATTATATAATGCGTTGATAAAACATGAAACAATTTATTAGATGACGACATTCTCAATTGTTTTCGGTGGTTTAAATGATATCATCAATCTTTCTTCCTCATTGTCGATTTAAAAGTGTCACTCTCTCTCTCTCTGCACGTTCACAACTTTTGCAACAACTCTTTGTTTGTACAGGTGGATGGCATGTTGCATGACTAAATTTATTTTCGTTCGATAACATTACTGTATCATTTTGTTTTATAATTGCATGGATCATTAACAGTCATAATGTTTGATGTCATTTTCAAATGCATTTTGTGAAAAAAGAGAACTTCTTTATATTTCAAATGTTAACAATGTCGAGTTTAACCTTTTTCATCATTGAATATTGTGTACACTTAACATTTTTTTCAGTACTATGGAAGAAAAGTTCTACAGTAGAAAACGAAACAAGAACTGAAGAAGGTTAGGCCATTCTAGCTCTGTTTAAAACACTTGAAACGACATCTTCATTCTTTTTCAGAGAGTATAAGTTTAAGTCTTGCAATGTATTTCTTTGAGAAATAATGCCAATTACTATGAAAACATTTTAAATGATACCAGGCTCAAAACGTATTACTCCGGACTACGACTTATCAATTGCATTTGAATGAAACAACAGCTTAAAAGTTGTTGAATTACATAGTTAAAGAGCATTGAACCTTAAAATACCAAATAGTTGAATGGCTAAAATTGTTCTTATTGTCCTCTTTAATTTTTTCTAACATGTTCAGTTTTTTCATAAGATTTGCATTTTCAAATGTGTTGGCCATGAGCATCACTAAAGACACATTTAAACACAAGATTAGTTCTAGGTCAGGAATATAACAAATTTATCGGTTTAAGTCTTTGAATTTGCCAAGTGATAAAAGACTTTTTCTTTTAAATTTTACCTGACAATTTGTGTTTCTGTTATTTACTTTTTTTGTCGAAATGCGCATTTGATACGATAAAATGGGTACCGTAAGTTATTAATTAATGACCTTAGCGTTGAAAAAACCTCTTTAAAAGATACACAGGTAAAATAGCTACCGTACTCGCGCGGGCATATCATAGACGTTTTGAAAAACATCCGTAAAATTTCCGTATTACGGTTGTATTACGGGAGAATAGTACCACGCCAGTATAACTGATCTAATGTATTACGGATATTCTAAAACATCCCTTTTACGGTCGTTTTTCAAACATCAGTATAACGAATGTAAAGGCACATTTTCTATTTTCATTAGAAAATCTTTTTAGATATTTGATTTCAAAATTTCTTTCATTGTAACATCAAGAGACTGATACATCAACGCGCAAAATGTTGTTTTTTAAGGAAATACGACGTTTGATTTGTTGTTGTACTAAAAATATGTCAACAACAAGGAGTGTGTAGTTGAAAGTAAATGCAGTATATAGTCTTTACTTTCTCGATTTAGTTCAGATTGTGTTAAATACAGATGCATGGCGGGTAATAATTCATACACATCAAGAGTTGTTATCCTTTCCAGGCCATCGGTCTTACTACTTTCTAGGTTCAAACGATTTCTTCGGTTTGGTGTGTTATTTTGATCATTTTCCAATTTTATAATTTATAAAATTTGAACATCGGTTAACTACTAGCCCCTTTGTTGACATCATGCGGTTTACTCGTCTTCAACTTTATTATTACTTTCGTGTCCTGTGATTTGTTCCCATTCAAATAACCTGAAATATGCATAGCTAAAACAAACATTCAAGATATATTTGCATTGTAGGAGATACGTTTTGATTTGCTACGTTTATCAAGATAGCTCTATGTTAACTTACAATCATTAACGTAGCAAAGTCGAATATTTGATAAACAAATTAAGAACAACAAACACCACTTTATAAATAGAATGCGTCCGGAGCGTTTTGCATGAAGAAACCAAATACTAGTAATAGAATACCAAGGATGTATACGAACCGTAATTATTCTTCCGTTTTCTAAGTTGTGTTTTGTGTACTATTGTTTGTCTGTTTGTCTTTTATTTTATGTCATTCGAAACAGACTTATTATGATTTATTTATCTAATTTAACAGCCGATGATCCAGGTGGAATAGAAAGATTGGTGAATGAAGACGAAACAGAAACAATTTTATGAAATAAATTGCAGTTACAATTTTAAGAGACATGGAAATGTTGATGAGTATGGGCTTAGAACAGACAATTAATGAAAGAAAGAAAGACATGTTTAAACTATGAAATTTAGGTGTGTCACAAGGCACCAGATTTTGCAAGGGTTTATTTGTATATTTTGAAACGTATACTGTTAGTGACAAGGTATATTGTGAACTGTCAAGAATATATATGTACATAGAAAGAGAATATAGAAGTATTAAATTTTGGAAAAGGTTTTTATGTAGTGATAATTGTATATCAAAGATAGTTATGTTGAAATGATAAGTAGCTATATTAGAAAACAAAATAATAAACATTTAAATGATAGACTGAGTTAATTCATAAACCTTATATTTGTGAATGCATTAGGAACAGGACAATATTATATTATTTACAAGATAAATCGATTGAAAACTATTTTCATTTGTTATTGGAATGTTTAATATATTGATATTACGGAAAAAAATATCAAACAATTATATTAATATTTTTTTTTTTTTTAACGTGGATAATATATTTTATTGCACTCTATTGCTGTTAACAATTTACTTAGTGTACAGCATTGCACTAAGTATCCCTGATATATTAGTTATTAGGTATCCAGGGAGAATATCTAATAAAAGTAAATTGATGTTACATTACAATATTACAATATTTTAAATGATTTCATGTTTACCGGAGAATTTCACTTCCGTCCGATAGTGGTTTTTAATATTAGATAAACGTGCATTTATTTGCCATCATCATCTTTGTGATTTGGATAAATTTAATTCATAATACTTAGACAATTTGTCTAATTTAAAAGGTAAGTTGGCCATAATTTTCGTGATGTTTTGAATCATAATCGAAGTTTTAACTTATTTGATAACTATGGTATTTTAGACTAACATCATATATCTAAACTACCCAGGTAAACATGATTATATACAACATCAGAGTGTACAACACAAAGTTGTCAAAATCAAAATAAAATAAATAGTAAATGAAGAAGACAAAAGGAAATGTGTATTAAACAATATTGAATAATATATTTTCATTTTTTTTAACATGTGTCAGATGTTAAAGTACATTATTGTCACCTGACATGCTCAAGTCATGTGACTTAATACTTTGGTCATGTGACCTCAGGATATTTATTATTATTTATGATCATTTATGTAGTTTGGGGTTTTTATGATCAATTTACTGTTTTTTCTTTAAATTACAGTATTGACTTCAACTACATATTTTATTTCTGCCTTAAATATTTTAAAGATATCTATATATAAATGCTTTCATTGAAACCTATAAATTTAAGAAGGTTCAATATTTTTTATATAAAATCACTGTTGTAACTGCAAGAAAAAAAAATGTTCCTAATCTTCTTTTATACTGCAATGATTACATTTATTATTTGTGAGTATTTTCCATTTTACTAATAAGTCATTGCATGGAAGTATATAGTGAATTAATTTCCATCTAAACATTTTCAGTTTATTGTCATTTAAATAGTTAAAAATGAAGTTGAAACAATTTTCTAGTTTGAAGTAAAGGTTTTTGGCAAACAATTTTTCCCACATTATAACTCCTATAGGTTTGTCTGGTCTGGTTCATTTTATAAAATTTACTGTTTGCAAAAGTATAAATGATTCTCAATTTTAGGGATTTTCTAACAAAAAACCCTTGCCGTTTTTGGCACAACCTTATTGATCTTTTGGTCCTCGATGCTGTTCAACTTTGTACTCGTTTCGGCTTTCAAACGTTTGTATCTGGGCGTCACACGTAGGTCTTGTGTGGACAAAATACATTTCTGGCGTATTAAAAGTTTGAACTTGTTGCCTTTTGTTGGCTGTTGTTCGTGTGATTCTTTGTCAATTGTGTTCTCAAATTTATTTATATTGTAGTCCTGTGTTGTCATTTTGATGTTATATTTCACATGGTCATAAAAGTGCGAGGTTTGCCATGCCACAAAACCAGGTTCAACCCACCATTTTTTTCCTTTAAAAATGCCCTGTACCAAGTCAGGAATATGGCCATTGTTATATTATAGTTCGTTTCTGTGTGTATTACATTTTAACGTTGTGTCGTTTGTTTTCTCTTATTTTTGAGTGTAAATTCACATTGCGATAAGACGTGTCACGGTACTTGTCTATCCCAAATTCATGTATTTGGTTTTGATGTTATATATATATATTATATTTGTTATTCTCGTGGGATTTTATCTATGTGTGTTACATTTTAGTGTTATGTCGTTGTTCTCCTCTTATATTTAATGCGTTTCCCTCGGTTTTAGTTTGTTACCCCGATTTTGTTTTTTGTCCATGGATTTATGAGTTTGAACAGCGGTATACTACTGTTGCCTTTATTTATACGATCACACGCGGAGCACTGCGAAGGCAATGACAGAAATTCAAAATATTTCTTATCATTAGAAAAACGCAATTATAAAAATAAATGTATTAACAAATTAGTTGTAAATGACATTTAAATTTAAAAAAAATTCTAAACGAAGATAGAAATTCTACGTAAATCTGTACTCGTCAAAAGGAGACCCTGATAAATACTCACCGACAGGTGATTCTAACTTTTTTTATTTAAATTTTGTTCCTAAGCTTACGGATCTGGAAAAGCATATATGCGATGCAGATATTTCAGAATCTGAGTGCGTTAAAGTTTTAAAAACATTTAAAAATAATAAGAGCCCTGGTACAGACGGGCTTACTGCTGAGTTTTACAAATTTGTCTAGATTGATATAAAAAAATATGTTTTAGAAAGCTATGAATATTCCTTCGAAACATGAACCCTCTCAATAGACCAAAGACGGGGTATACCTACTCTTATTCCATAGAAAGATAAAGATAGAACACTCTTGTCGAACTGGCGTCCTGTTTCTCTCTTAAATTTTGATTACTAATTATTAGCCAAAATTATTGCGGAAAGAATGAAATTATTTCTTCCGAAACTTATAGATTCGGACCAAACGGGATATGTGGCTGGTAGATATATTGGTGAAAATCTACGACTTGCTGATATTATATGTTTACTACTTAAAGAATTATCCAGGGCTTATATTACTAGTCGATTTCGAAAAGGCGTTTGCTACGCTAGAATGGAAAATTATTCAAAAAGCATTGATTTGTTTTATTTTTGGTAGCAAGTTCCGGAAATGGGTCTTAACTTTATACTCAAATATATATAGTCTTGTCGTTAATAATGGATTTAGTTCTAATCAGACATCTGGCATAAAAATTAGGGATACTGAAATGAAAATTTGGCTGATGATACCACTTGTTTTTTGAAAGATGTATTTTCCGCGCAAATCGTATTAAATTCCTTCAATGATATTGAGAAGTGTTCAGGGTTAAAAGTCAATTTTTCTAAAACCGAAGCAACATGGATTGGAAGAAATAAATTTAACAAACAAGGTTCCCTTCCTATTAAATGGACAGATGGTTTTAAAACCTTAGGTTTAAAATTTAACGCTTTTGAAGAAATGGTTTGTTCTAATTTAGATACATGCATAGAAGAAATGGAATCAATAATTAAAATGTGGAGGCTTAGAAACCTTTCCTTGATCGGTAAAGTCGTAGTTCTTAAATCACTTGCAATATCGAAGCTTATTTATGTCATTTCATCTACACATGTACCAAATTCTCATGTAATTAAAATAGAACGTGACATTAATAGTTTTTTATGGTATGGTAGTACTCGGAAAGTTAAATCGGAAGTTATTCAAAAGTCTCCTAGCGAGGAGGGACTGAAAGCCCAAAATTTGGAAGTACAGCTGTTATCCTTTCGTATTATGTGGGTAAAAAGATTTTTGTCAGAACATGACTACAAATGGAAACATGTTTCCAAAGCATTCTTCTCCCTTTTTGATTTAGAGGATTTTTTTTATGAGCAGATGTTCATTTGAGTTTTCAAATTTAAAAGCACCTCTTTTTTTATATAGAAGTGTTATCTGCCTGGAAACGTTTCAAGGGTATTTTTATCCCTTTAAATGCATTTCATGTTAGAATTTATTTGGTTCAATCCGTTTATCAAAGTTGACAGAACGAGTATTTTTTTACAGATCTTGGTACATGAAAGGCATAAGGTTCATCAATGATATTGTAGATGATAAAGGCGAATTTTTGTCTCATGATGGCTATTACAGTCCTTGGATGGTGTAAACTTCCCACTAACACCACACACTATTACACCATACACAATTACATCATACACTTTGTACCATTACACCATACACGTTACACCTTTGCACCATACACGTTACACATTACTCCATACACCATTCTCCATTCTATCTACACGATCCAAAATTACCCATAACGCAATTAAATTTCAAATATTAAGATTATAATTATTGTTTATGTTTACAATCCGAAAAATTAAAATAAAAAAAAAACTTCGTTTTCAACCAATGAAATGTTGTACACCGTTCATTCGCACCATTCCGATCGCACGTTACACAATCACACCATTCCTCATACACCATTACATCATTCCCCTTACACCATACACCATAGCACCATACACCATTGCACCATATGCCATACACCATTACACCATACACGGTTTTTTGGGAAGTTTACACCATCCAAGGGCTGTAACAAAAAATATATATCCTGAATGTTACTTTTGTAAACATTCTATCTATTAAACTTGCTATACCACGTGACTGGAAAGATTTGTTATAACAACAACACATGTTACCTAACAGCAACTCATTTGGATTCGTTTTTGAGCATGAGAATAAAAATATGCCTATCAGTAAATTATTCGCTAAAGATGTGTATTCACTTTTTATCGATCGGGGAAGTATTTCTCCTATTTCACAACAAAGATGGGAAGAAAGTTTTAATATAGAAATTAGTGACGAAAAGTGGAACAATATTAATTCACTAGCTTTTAAATATTCTCTAGAAAGCAAACTACAGGCTTTCCAATATAACATTTTACACAGAATAGTCTCACATAACTATCTCCTTGAAAAATATAAACTTTCCTTAACTAATGAATGTGCCAGTTGCAAAAAAATAGAAACTATAGAGCATAATGTTTTTGAATGTACAATAATAAAACAATTTTGGAGAGAATTTTCTAATTGGTGGTATTTAGTTTTTTGAGTAAAAATATTTTTGAATAAAAACAGTGTCATTTTTGGTGTATTGAATTCTGATAACTTAGTTTTAAATTACTGTATACTTCAGGCAAAGCATTACATTAATTATGCAAAGAACACACAATTAGACAGACTGTTAATATCTATGCAAGCTTTTCTTAAATTTTTTAAAAGACGTCTTGAGATATTAGAATATTTATATCTTTCTAAAGACAAACACGAGTCATTTGTCGACATATTGGGGGGGGGGGGGGGGGAGGGGGGATTTATCTAATTGAATTTATTTTTGATATGATCATATATATTAAATGTATTCCAAAGTATCCTTTACACGTATCATATACTGGGTATTCACATCATTTACTTGTAAATCTTTACTATTATGTCTTATTCGTAAAATATCAATAGTATAACAATGCCATAAATATCATGTCATTCACTTATGAATTGTAAAAATGTATGTATGCACTGTAGTTTGAACACCAAAAAAGATCAATAAGAAATAAAAGAATAAAAAAAAATCTACATGAGAAAATGTCTGTACAAAGTTACAAATATGACAGTAGTTATCTATTGGTTTAATGTATTTGAGCTTTTGATTTTTTACGTTTGATTTGGAATTTCTTTTTTGAATATTTCTCTGAGTTCAGTATTTTCGTGATTTTTAAACAATCTGAATTCCAATTTGTGCACCACAACTGAGAATCTGTCAGTTGAATTGATGACCCACAGCAATCGAAATTCATTTAACAGTTTTACAGTATAGATCAATTGATTTCAATTTACTTTGCCGACGTTTACACGACAAGACGTAGAGCATGAACATGTAATACACAACTGCCCATCTGTATTCACCAGGAGAGTGATGTTTCATTTTTGTTAAATTCTATTAAAAATTTGGATGATGGATTCCTGAACTAGTATACATTTCCATTTAGTGGCTAGTTGATGCGGGCTACCGGATGGGGGATTTTCTTGCTGTGTTGAAAACCCATTGGTGGTCTTCAGCTTTTATCTGCTCTTTTGGTCGGGTTGATGTCTTACATATTTGCCATTTGCATTCTCAACTTTTCCTATCACCAAAACCATGGGTGAACAAACATGTTTTTCGCTCGGTTTTAGTTCGTAACCCGGATTTGATTTTTTTTCGATCGATTTTTTACTTTTGAACAGCTGTACTCTACTATTGTCTTTATTTCTTTGTGCTGAGTGTTCTTGCGTTTGTTTGTACTACTTTTTCTGTCACATAGTGTAAACATTTTAGTTAAAAACATTGAGATATAAGCAAGAGGTTTGTCTAGCCATAAAACAAGGTTCAACTAGCCATTTCTTTTTAAATGTCCTCTATCACAACATAAATATTGTAGTTTGTATCGAATGGTCCGTTTCTATGTATGTTGGCGTTTGTTTTGTTGCACTTCAGTGTGTCTGTTGTTCTGTTGTTTTTCTCTATAGTTCTTTCTCTCGGTTTTAGTTTGTAACCCGGATTTGTTTTTGTCTCAATCGATTCATGACTTTCGAAAAGCGGTATACTACTGTTGCATTTATTATTCAAACACCGTAATAATAAAAGGTAGAAAAAACTTAATGGTGGCATTTGATAAGGCCCAAACCCTGATTATTTGTATCGAAAAGATGTATAGACATGATAGACTCATTGTAGGATTTTGTTCCTTTGAAAATTAACCGATGTCGGGTTGGCCACTAAAACTCAAAACCTAAGATCTTTCCCAATGATCATCAAATCAAGTGACCTCGAAAATGTTCGAGGTCAATTTTTTACGTCGACCTTGGTCTTTGACCTTACAACTTAATATTGGGTTTATCACAGATACCATAATAGTTAAAGAATTCTTAAATTAGCGGAAAATGTAAGGTTCATGAAGGTACAACTGTGTTTCTTTTTGACCGAAGAGATATGTATTGTGTAAGGGGCATAACACTAGCTAACGTTTTCTTAAAAAAAACTGTATTAGCTTTAACTATTAAACTAAAGGTCCTAGACTCATTTGGTATTTTGCAATCTCACTTAGGACCAATGACCTTGTTCATCAATTATGTGTTTTTGACCTTTTTTTTATAATATTGTTTTTAACTTTTAAAGATTTCCTTGACCTTTTAACTTTTTATCATATGACCGAAGAGATTTGACCTATTCGTTAGGGACATAACCTCCCTTCACTGTTTTTTAAAAGAAAGAAATAGCTTTAGTGCTTAAACCAAAGATCCGAGACACATGTGTCCTTTTAGATAGGCATCGTGAACCAATACATTGACATAGTTCATAAGGCAAGGTCATTTTCTTCAAGTTACAAATCATATATTTTTGACCATGTTTAAAGTGTTGAGTTCGTGTTTAAACCTTTAAATGCATTCTACGCTTATTTTAACATTTAAAAAAAACAGTTATTGGCATGACACGGGTTATGTTCTTCTCGTATATTTTATGATAGTATGATACTAAACCCCTAACGGGAGGAATTATGCCTGATATTCATAGGATGAAGACATTCTCTTTCAATCAGTTTAATTGATGTCTGGAGCTGGCATGTCAGTTAACTGCTAGTAGTCTGTTGTTATTTATGTATTATTGTCATTTTATTTATTTTCTTTTGTTAAATCTTTTGACATCGGACTCGGACTTCTCTTGAACTGTATTTTAATGTGCGTATTGTTATGCGTTTATTTTTCTACATTGGCTAGAGGTATAGGGGAGGGTTGAGATCTCATAAACATGTTTAACCCCACTGCAAGTTTGCGCCTGTCCCAAGTCAGGAGCCTCTGGCCTTTGTAAGTCTTGTATGGTTTTTAATTTTAGTTTCTTGGGTATAATTTGGAGTTTAGTATGACGTCCATTATCACTGTACTAGTATACATATTTTTAGGGGCCAGCTGAAGGACACATACGGGTGCGGGAATTCTCGCTACATTGAAGACGCATTGGTGGCCTTCGGCTGTTTTCTGCTCTATGGTCGGGTTGTTGTCGATTTGACACATTCCCCATTTCCTTTCTCAATTTTATTTATTTTAAGACTTCTCAATTGTTTATGAACAATTGACATTTTAATACAATTGATTACTCTTTTTACCAGATATTACAATATTTCAAAATTTGCCATTGATTTGAGTAAAACCGAAACAAATCATAGATTTATGATTGGTATGGCGTTTGTAACGTCATTTGTGTTCTCATGAAACTGGAACCCACCATTGATTTCATTCCTTCGAGTATCAGTTTATTATGAGATCAATATAATAACGCAGCAAACAGGAAATATTAATTACTTATAACAATGAAACAAAAGTTCATTATAGTTTTTCATTATTTCCCACAACTTTCCTGTATCATTCATAACAGTGATTATCACACAATGAATGCTTTTTTTAAATGGTACATTTTCTGTTTAATTCGAGGTAAGATATATACAATAATAAATCTTTATTAAAGTCATCTATATACTTCTCATTTCTGCTCTTTTGAATTGTTAATTTCTATGATAGGCAATGGGATGCGTGTTTATAGCGCTATGAGATAATAGTGTTTAGAGAAATAAATTGATCATTCTACTCTTTATATACGAATACTCAGATAAGAATAGGAAGATGTGGTATGATTGCAAATGGTACAACTCTCCACAAGTGACAAAATGACACATATATTGACAACTATAGGTCACCGTACGACCGTTAACAATGTGTATAACCCATACCGCCCCGAAATGACAAATTCAAACATTTCAAATGAGAAAACTAATGGTCTGATTTATTCCAAAAATAAATAATGAACAACAAGAAAAATATAATATATACTGCAACAAGCGACAATCACTGAATTACAGGCACCTAACGTGAGACAGACACTTACAGAATGTTCAGTGATCGGGAAGGAAGTGCGCCCTGCCCCTATTGCGCTTATCGACCAGAAATGGCGCACAGAGTGACAAATGTAAGCGCCCATGTGGCTAACGATATTGTCAAATGGATCTCCGATCGTGTTCCGTGCCGCCATATGTGTACACAACTGTGTGATGTTCCTCCAATGATAGGAGCACCTATATATATTTGGGACGTCTCGGGTGTTGTCCTGTGGTAATAATAGAACCATGCGGTATAACGTATTACCCAAGAAACGTAACTAACCATCATCCATGACATAATTTTTTATAAACAACTTTACATTTGTAAAATTCGACTAGTACAGACGAGCTTTTTTCTCTTATTATAATCTTTTAAGTCAGTTGCTATTAATTCGGTTGAAAACCTTTTTATGAATATAGTTTTTGTCTCCATAAAAGGTGCTTAACTGTCCTTGTCATGTTTTGGTCTTTGGCTCGTTTTGACATTTTGTAAACATTCAGCGAATTGTTGTTTTGTTCTATCAATTAATGAAACTCTCTACTGTTATTCTTGTCATCGTGATGAAGTAATAATAATACAAAAAGTGCAGAGAAAATTAGAAACGTCTTCTAATACGGAACGTCTGGAATAAGTATGGTATCGACAAAGACTCAAATTTAATGTAAAAACAAACATAAACATGAACAAGGCAACAGTACCACTTTTAACATTGTAAAAAAAGTTATCTTATATATTGTTCGGTTTGGAAGACGTTATTGTATATTCATTGAAATGTAAATCACAAAATCACAGGAACAATATCCATGATATTAATTAGAATCAAAAAGGTAGGTACCACTACCTCTTTCCATAAATATACACTTTTTTTACTGTAGTTAATTCAAATGGCCCACTCATTTGACAACATGGCTAATATTTTTTTTAAATGGTTCATTGAATTTATTTTTAGGGGGCCCTGGGCCAATAGATAAAAAATCCTTCCAGATCACTGAGTATGGTGGAGTTAAACTAGTTTAAAAAAAAACACCAAACCTCCCCCTAATCTCAGACAGTGTTGTAACAGTAACACATATGAATATAAGACGTGGTAGGTTACTTGTACACAATAAAAAGACACTACGTACAGATCTGAGAGTACTCGAAGTGACTGACAGCAAGTTCAAAGCCAATAAAAACTTATAAAAAATCATGCATCTAAGAGTAAAATATCAATCAGCACATATTAAACATCCAATTGATTTAGTTTAAAGACATCATTAACAGATAGAGAAAAACCTTGTGTAATTCCAAGATACTGCAGGTATCGACAGATGTAGATCCATGAATGTGTATATGTATAAAAAAAATATTTATTTTGATTTTAATTTACTAGTACCAAAGTCAATATAAATACCAATTAAAACAATATTTAAAGATCTAACTATAGCGAGGAATTGTTACCGTTTAAAGAATAAAATAATTCATAGGATTGATAAGTCAAGATAACTAAAAAACCATTGCATGCATATTTTCCGTCCCACGTGTATATCATGGCATGGCAGCATCGCGGAGCTCTTTTTAAGTTGGGTCAACAAAACTGTTGCATATTCAACTTTACATTATTGCTTTGGTATTAAAAACACATGATAGGATTTTCCTAGATTTTTCAAACAGTGTTCAAAAATTGATGCTTTGCAGTTCTTTTTAAAACTAAAAATTTCTACATGATACATTTCAGATAATTTCTATATTAAAATTAAGAATAAAAGGTGATAAATGTAAATGTTATTTGTAGAATGAAAAATATTTCCATAGAAGGTGACCTTATATTCTAATATTTGTTATTTTTGTTTCCGTTTGTAAAAGGAACTATTTCAGGAAAAAGCTTTCACATTCAAATATTTTAGATAAAGCAGAATGAGTCAACATCCCGTTGTGAGAATGAAAAAGTGACAAAATCACTAGTGAAAAAAAAATAACTATTGGGGAACATAAACAATAAAATTTTTCTGATTTGTTTTTTTCTAATTAAAAGTGTTAAATTTCTTATTTTGAATAAATCTATTCTAGACAAGTTTTGAATTTGGCAGTTAACAAAAAAATGTGTAGAAAGCATTTCAAACATGTTCTGTACAATTATATAATAAGTGAAAACTGCATAGACTTCTTCATGAAATATATATTTCAACAAAAGAATTGTATTTCTGCAGCAATATTTGATAAATTTTAACAATCACGTGTAATGAGCGATAAAGATGGGTGATGTAACTGGAAACTTATTAAAAAAAAGACCACCTTATATCCTGTGAGAAATTTTACACTTAGCTCGTCCGAAAGTGGCTTTGGCTGTTCCTTCGTAATACATTTTCCCCCCAAATGCAAAAAGATATTTGCCGCTTCATGTAATTCGAGCAAAAATTAAACGATTAATAAATATAATACAGTTAAGTTTGAGTTGAATCACTCGATGCTTGCTTGCGTGTTATAAATTGATAAGCTAATATAAAAAAAATAAGAAGATCTGGTGTGAAAGTCAATGAGACAACTTTCAAACCCTGACCAAATCATATAAGGGTTAAAAATATATTACCTATAAAACAGCAAATATAACATACTGTAATAAACGACAACCACTGAATAATTAGCCCCTGACTTGGGAAAAGCACATACAGAGTGTGACAAGGTTATCAATAATAGCTAAGTTATGCATGGTAGCTTGACCGAAACGGTATGTTATCCTTTTATGTACAAAGAGCATGAGTTTAACTATGTAGTGTCGGACAATCATGTATTACTGAGAACATGATTATATTTAGGTCAAATAGAACTGCAAAAGATGCAACTGCATGTCCCGAAATATGCAATTAAAGACAGATCTGTTAAAATAAACTGTTCGTCGGATACAGTCCCTGAAGGAAACACTGCTGAATTTCTGATCAATGGCAAGTCTGTGAACAACGTGCGACTTCATCAGAAAAGATGCTTCAGAACAGTTGATGTTATACAATGTATTCCTGGTGTGTGTGAATGTTCCAGTGATGGTCGGACGATGGTTTTCTACTATTATCCAAATCAAACAGGGAAATGCGATTTTTCTTGCAGAATGAAATTTACATCCATTACCACCAACCAAGGACATTTTGTAACAAATAAGAAAGTGACAAATATAATTGGTACGTCTTCTTTCTTATTAGATGTAATTTGTGAATACATGCATAAGTCTTATTAATATAAACATACGGAGATTTGGTATGATTTCCGTGTGAGTCCGAATGCGGTGGATATCACCGTACGTCTTACTGCAAATAGTTATCAAAGGTAACAGGATTATAATTTAGTACGCCAGACGCGCGTTTCGTCTACATAAGAGTCATCAGTGACGCTCATATCAAAATATTTATAAAGCCAATTAAGAACAAAGTTGAAGAGCATTGAGGATGCAAGTACACGAAAATTGTTTTAGAAGAGTTACAAACAAAAAGACTAAATCGCTGTCTTCTTCATCAAAATGAAGACATGAATTAACTATGTTTTATTAAAATAATTGTATTCGATCTATTTCTGATATATTTTTAGATAAATTAAGGATGTCTTTATATGTCATGTTCATATTAGGTTTTAACAATTATTTAGTTCAAATTGAAGTCGTGTGCAAGGGACATGATATTTTCTTGTAATATACATATAGTAAACTCAAACAAACATTCGTGGCAGCCAAATTGTCTTCCACCATTAGTTCAAGCTTAGGGAATAAAAGAGTCCCACAAAAACAGTTCAAATTTTGGCTTAGATGTTTATTTTAGTAAATTAAAAGCATTGGGGAGGATTTGTTCTGGAAGAAATGTTGGCTTCATTATGAATAAATACGGTATATAATAGGTTTGAAACAACTTTCAATTAAGAAAATATTCAAAATAGTACTTCCAATGGGAAATAATGAACATGATGAAAGATAAAGTTGACATTATAACTAAATCGCTCTTTTGTATGCATGAATTTTAGAGATATTTGGGTTCTTTTTCAATATTGTATACTTCTAAATTTAATTGACTAATACGTAGATCGCATGCATTTAAGCTAGGTAATCATTATGATTCCCTGTAAATGTAAATCAAAAATCAAAAAATTATAATAAATCGTGCAAATATATTCCGATTTATTTTTGATTTCAATTACTTGATTAACTCTTCAGAGCCAACACCCATGATTAAAACAGACACACATGATTATTCTATCAATCTTACATGTTCTGTTGGATTCATTGACATAATAACAGTTTTTAAGTGGAGTTGTAATAATGAAGACATAGTGTCTGAATCATTTCACAATGCATCAACCTCATGGTCTGTTGTCAGATTGGATATTTCAAAGAAGAAGACAGCAATGCTATGTGTCTGCAACGTGTCCCTACCTACCTTGAATTTCACGGGATATGCTGCCACTCAACTAAAATACAGAGGTAGTATAGATGTTTATGTTATTTCTAGACATACGAAGATGATTTATGAGTGCCAACGATACTCTCAGTCTAGTTCACAATACGTAAAATGTAAACAATTATAGGTCTCAATACGACTACTACACGTAGCATTGGCTCACACCGAACGGTAGGTTATAAAGAAACCCAAAATGATTAACTATTTAACAAGTCTGTCAACCAAAAGTTTTGCTATGATTTTCAAAAACATGTCGTTCTGTATTGGTATATTTTTCGGATCTTTCATTCATCCAATCTCTATCGTTAAATTATCAATTTAAGTCCTATCCGCGCCCCGGGCTTTAAAATTGATAATTTAACCGTCTCGATTGGTCTCAATGTAAGAATCTATATTTATCAAATCAAATCAAGGCTCTAGAATAAACAAAAGATGTATTTCACCTTTAAGCACTCCAACTTTCTCCACTATTGAAAAACTAACCACCATGAAATTAAAACGCTCTTCTTTGCTCCCACATCTAATTGGAATCAAGATTAATTTTACTGAAATCAACAAATATTTGTTTTGAAAAATATAGTTCTTTTGATCAAGAATATTTATCTCAATGATATATATTCTCTACATATCCTTATCTTAAAACTTGAAAGACAAACGGACAAATAGTATTAATAGTACAGAAGACACAACATAGAAAACTAAAAACTTAGCACCACGAACATCATCAACAACTGGGGGTGATCTCGGGTGCTCCGGAAAGTTAAGCAGATTCTGCTCCACATGTGGCACCCGTCGTTATTTATGTTATTACAAATCCGGTTAATAGTCTAATTCGGTACGTCACATTCGTGACAAAGGAATGGTATTGTAGTAATATATGTATAAAGCTCAAACACTTTGTAAATTATCGATAAACTCCGTCATTTGACAAAATGCCTGAATTAATAAGGTATTACATATACACGATAGACACAAGATGTCGATTGTTTCAACAGTGTGTTTTCAATCATGCACAAGTCTACCATGCTCTCCTTCTTGTTTTGTCTTTATTTTATTGTATTTTTTTAGTAAACACGAAAATAGTAAGAAGTGTAGAGGTCATACAACAAAGCTGTTAATTTAAAATGAAGTCTAAACTGACGGTTTAACATTCTTGCATACTCTATATTTAAACCATCTCTACACCAACAAGTATTAATTGCTATTAAAAGTTTTTTTTTTTTTTTATTTGAACATAATACCACATACAAGACTACCGTCTAAATACACTTTTAAAAAGGATGAAAATGTGTTCAAATTTATAAGATTTTCTTGAAGCAGTTATCAAAATTAATTCCGAAATATGACACAATGATTTGTTTTCTGGTGATACATCTCTATACGTCTATTTAGGGGTATTAATTATTATATAATGAATCAACTACAAGAATGATACAAATTACACGAAAAACATTTGGAGTTTGACTAAAAGGTAGAGGCAGACAGTCCTTCAAGCTACAAACGAACGCCATTCCAAGTAAATATTTAGATGTTGAACAGTGAATGCGTTTTGTTTTCAGGTCGGCCAGAGCTATTACAAAATGAGGTTGTATCCATTGGAAATGATGTCGTGTTCTCCATGACGTTTTATTCAAGTGAAGAAGCTAATGAAATAACATGGTACCGACAATGGATACGATTGGTTAATTCTACAGAACAAGAACAGACAACGAAACAGACGACTCTTAATGTTCTAGTTCGTGGTAAAAATGTATCCGTTGAAGGATTCAAGAGTTCTTTATTACTACGAAACGTAAAAGAACATCATTTGTACAATATAAAGATATGTGTGAAAAATCATTATGGGATTTCTTGTCATAGATATTTTGAATCAAAACGTAAGACATATTACATTTAATGCTTGACTTTTGATGGTATAATTTACTAAAATATCCCAAGTAAGGTGAAAACTTGTGAAGTGACAAACATATTTAACCCTGTCACAATATGATACACATTACAATTCAGACACGGGTTTTGTTGTTGAAGGCTGTAAGGTGACCTATATTTGCTGAAATATACTTTATTTGGACTATGTTGGAAAATGTCTCATTGGCAATCATATCCCATTTTGAGTAGACATGTGCAATGAACTGCAATGCAGATACGACTTTAATTCAATTAAAACAATCGGAACTCTATACAGATACATTCATGTAAAATATATTAATCAGTTTGTAAATGTTAATTTTCGGTTAATTCTGATAAAATGTTAGCAACATAAACATCAGAAATCTCTATTGTATGTTGTACATTTTAGAAGAAGAAATGCTGCAAACCTACCCTATAGTTTGGATAATACCAGTTGTCGTATTTGTAGTTGTATTTTGTGGTGTTTGTTTGGCACTACTTTTTTACCGACAGCGTTCAGGTATCAATTGACAATAAGTATTAAACATATCATGATATTGAACATAAACATGTGACAACTTGAATAAATCACTTCTCAAAGTAGCAGTTTGATGCTCATTATTTAATACATGTTTTTATTATTATTGGTAATGGTCATAGCTGAAAGATTACTTTTAATTTGAATGTTTTTTTTCAGAATTTTTCTCTTATGTACATATTTTTTCTAGTATAAATCCTCTTTTAGATCGTCTTATTTATTTCGACCTTTGTCAAAAAAAAGTAAAAACACAAAAATACTGAACTCCGTGGAAAATTCAAAAAGAAACGTTCCAAATCAAATGGCAAAATCAAAAGTTCAAACACATCAAACGAATGGATAACAACTGTAATATTCCTGACTTGGTACAGGCATTTTCTTATGTAGAAAATGGGGAATTGAACCTGGTTTTATAGCTAGCCAAACCGCTCACTTGTATGATAGTCGTATCAAATTCAATTATATTGTCAACGATGCGTGAACAAAACAAACAGACACAATAGGTAAAAATGTCAAAAATATGGGTACAGCAGTCAACATTGTGTTATCATCTTAATCACTATAAAAATAATAGATGTAACGAAGAAGCAAAAGATTTGTGTATGTTGCAATGCTTTGAAACATTTCGAATATCATTTGAAATCATTGATTTAGAATTACAACTTGTGACAGGTGCAATGGTTTCTAACATCTCAATCTGTTGAATTTTTATAATTTCAGTTATTCGCAATTCAACGGAAAGTACCACAAACCCTGTTAATAACTCAGTTGATAGTCACCGGAATAACTTGTGAGTACAGCCAAACCCATACTACAGTGTGTGAAAAAAATGAGTACTTCAAAATGATGATAACTTTTCACTTGAAAAACAATTATGGGATTTAATGTCAGCTAAATTGAAAGTTTTCTACAAGCAAGAAGATACACTAATTTTATGTATAACAGTTTCTAGAGCTAACGAAACCAAATTCTCTGAAATATCTTGATTGTTTGTTATAGTCAATTGTACTGTCTCGTATTCAATTTGATCATGTTACCCGTTTTATTCGTTATTGAAATATGTCAAAACATATTATAAATCTCTTTGCAATCTAATGTGAATTAAACAAATGTTGATTAGATTAATAACAATTGCATATTCAGAAAAAAAAGATACTGCAAATTGGAGATATTAATCTGTGTATGTATAGGAGCACAGTTTTTTTTTAATATCACGTCAGGCTACTGTAGGGGTTTATCTTAAATTATATACACAGTAGTCGATAAATTGCACCAAGACAACGAAATAAATAAAAATGAGAAAAACGAATTTATCAAAGGTGACAAAATTCTAAAAATAAATTCAAATACAAACATGTTTACATATTTACTGTTATACAATTACTTTTTTACATCATATATATTAAGCTAAATATTCTTTTATGTATGTTCATTTTTACGATAAAATTCATTTCATGTATGCAGATACCAACCAACCTCAGGTAACAGAGAAGAGGCGCATGCCTATGAGACTCCATACGTTATCTACGAACATTTAGGCGCAGAAAGACTACTTCATGAATATAATATACCTTCGATATATGAGGAACCTCAAAATGCAATTGATGACGTTCATTCGTCTGATAGCAGGACGAGTTACGAAAAGGTACTAAATTGTTGATTGCAATATATTGTTTTCTGCATAAGATTTTAAACTTTTTTAAATAACCGTTTCACTCTATTTGTTTTCGCTCAAAAGATAGAGGTTAGGTGTTTAATGTCACTTTCAATACTTCATGTAGTATCGTGACCAATTTAGAATGCAACTATTTTTTGCAATAAAGCTGGCAATTTTGTTCAATTACAATCGTTGTCGAACGCACCTCTCATATTTAAAGTCAAACTTACACGTTCGGTGTTCACGGGCTTATCAAACAATAAAAGACTTCAAAGCCACTTTATTTACATTAATACTTTTGACAAGAAACGCATGGCATGTGTATGTATTTTAATGTCATATGCTTTTAAACTTTCACTAAAACATAGGTGGCAAATGCATCAGGCTGTCGGCTGTAAAAGTCTCCTAATTAAAAATTGTAAAACTATTTAAACAAGAAACCCTAATTTATGAGAAAATAATTAACGAACAAAAGCATGACAGAAATGCACTTACTACAACTACTTAACTACAGGCTCATGAAAAGCACGTAAAGAATTTGGCGGCGTTAAAACAATTTGTGAGTGCTCAGCCCACCCCTAACCTAGGACATTTGTACTTGCAGTTTCAAAGCAAATTACATCTCTTAAATACAATCATATTCTCCCAGACTTCATAAAAGCAACAGTAGTATACCGCTGTTCGAAAGTCTTAAATCGATTGAAAGAAACATATTCGGTTGATAAACTAAAACCGAGGGAAACAGTTCAACTATAGGAGATCATAAGAGGAACATAACGGAGCAATATAAACACAGTAATACTAGTAATCAGTATGCACTGTAAAAATGTCTCAAACAGTCTGCATTACGTATGAACACTACATAAAACTGCCATTCTGGACTGGTAATACAAACGGGGACGAAACTTATTGATATACTAATGTAAATCAATATTATTTTTCACATTTCTTTATCAAATGTTTATGTAGGGATAATGGTATCTTTTTGTGGAGTACTATTGTAGTACTTCCGACTAACACGAAAAATATGAATATGCACACATTTTTGATTCAAACTACAATTTTCAGTTTGTTCATGAGCACATGAGAGCACCCACAGTTTATGGTTGTGTTCGGGTTGCTTAGTCTTTAGGTTTGTTTTGTATTGTGTTTATTGATCTGTTGTTTGTGTTTTCCTATTTTCTCGGGGTTCTTCACGTTGTTTTCGATTAATGAATTAAATTTTTCCTTTGGTATCTCCAACTACTATTTAGAATCTTAAACATGTGTTTATTTTTACACAGCTCTGTATTTGAATAGGTTTGTTTTGGGAAAGCCTTTCGCCTTATATGTATCTTTTGTTTGATTTTTCAGATCGAGTAATATACTACATTCACGACCGATGAGAGAGAGAGAGAGAGAGAGAGAGAAAGAGAGTTATCAAATAAATTAACAGTTTTCGAATGTTTTTATAACAAATAACTATCTTGGATGTTTACATAAACAGTTTTAATATGAAATGTCTTTATTAGTGTAAAAATTAGAGATTATACATTGCATTATCTATTTTTATAGATTTTCTTTTGTATACCTCATTCCAAAGTATATCTTGTGAACATGTGTTTTCACAAGTAAAATACAATATATTTTAATTTCAAAAGGGCGTTTTCAAACACAATAACTTGTAACCAATATATATTTTGTTGTTTTCTGGACATCAAACGCCTTAAACACAAGAACAAAACAGAAACACTCAATAGATAATTCTATTCTTTTTACGAAATTCACAATTACAACCTCTTGGAGAAAAGTTGTTACTTGTTATTTTTACAGAGATGTTTTTAAAAAATCACGTGTTATGCAATTGGCATTTAATTGAGCAAAACCCACTTTACAAACAGAATTATTTACTATTTACCTGCAATGACAACATACGTAACTACTTGGTCGATGTCACTGCACATACTGCTGTTTGTTTTCTCATCAGTGACGCTCGAATCCAAAAAAGTTAAAAAGGCCAAATAAAGTATGAAGTTGAAGAGCATTGAGGACCAAATTTCCTAAAAGTTTTGCCAAATTCAGCTAAGGAAATCTATGCCTGAGGTACAAAAGCCTTAGTATTTCAAAAAAAATCAATATTTTATAAATGTAACCATATATTAAGTCATATTATATATAATATTTGAAATGGTTAAAAATAAATTAACAAAATACAGGACTCCGCAGAAAATTCTGAACGGAAAGTCCCTAAGCAAATGGCAAAATCAAAAGCTAAACACATACAACGAATGGATACCAACTGTCATATTCCTGACCTCTCAGTTAAATGTCAGCCGCAAAAAAATCTATTAGATTGACAACAATGTGTGAACAAAATAAACAGACGTAATAGGTAAATAAAGGCAACAGTAGTATACCGCTGTTTGAAATTCATAAAATGTCAAAATATGGGTACAGTAGTCAAAATTCAGTTATATTCTTAATCACTATAAAAACAAGCAAATATGCCAACAAAGATAAACAAAACGGCAATCAGACAAAGAACTTTAGCAAAAACTAAAGCAGGAATACCAAAATTTCCGATCGCACAATAACAAAATGACGGCACGTATAAGTCATGTAAGTGCCGAGTCACGTCAAATAGATATTGCACAACTAGATTTGACAGTTTAAGAAAGGATTTATAGACAAATAAAAGAATACTTTAACACTTTATTAAAATGATTAACAACATCAGTACCCATAATATATACCATCTGAAAATCGTGCATTATTTGTAAAAGTTGATACGGAATATTTATCAACAAGGTAATACTTAAGGGCATATATACGATACAGTTACAGGGGAGGAAATGACATTGCTAACGTTAAATATTATTTTCGCGACATCAAACTGTGACATATTGATTGTTATCATTCAAACTGATTTAATTTGAAAACGAGTTCATGAACACCTCTTTTTTTTAAATGACTTTTGGTATGACTACGTATGATGATTATTTGTACAAATTTTCAAGAAAGTGTCAATATTTTTTTTTTTTAATTTGATAAATATGCAGCAAAAATGACGTCTTTATCTACATTCATGAATATTTGATAACTATGAGTATTTATAAAAATAAAATGCATAAATTTAGAAAAGTTTTTTACAAAACAGAAATTACAGATGATGCAAAAAAACAGATTGTGTTTATCTTTTAAAATAAAAAAGTTATGTATTTCTTTCGATAGGAAAAATACGTCCACAAATCCGAATTTTGTGCTAATATCTGAAATTTCTACTATTTTACTCAAAAAGTAGCACATGAAAAAAAAGTAAAAACACAAAAATACTGAACTCCCAGGAAAATTCAAAAAGGAAAATCAAAAATCAAAAGGCAAAATCAAAAGTCCAAACACATCAAACGAATGGATAACAACTGTCATATTCCTGACTTGGTACAGGCATTTTCTAATGTAGAAAATGGTGGATTGAACCTGGTTTTATAGCTAGCTAAACCTCTCACTTGTATGACAGTCGCATCAAATTCCATTACATTTTCAACGATGCATGAACAAAACAAACATACTCAAAGAGTAAAAATGTCAAAAATAGGGGTACAACAGTCAATATTGTGTTATCATCCTAATATCACTACATAAACAACAAATGTAACAAAGTAGCACAAAAAGGCATACATCAAATTTAACATTCTCATTTTGCTTTTCTTATACGGCTGAATTTATCTATGTAAAGTCTACCCATAAATGAAAGAAGGTTTTCATTACTGGTGTAAAATTGCGCGTTTGAAATTCGCACAGGTAGACATAAAAATAATTTTGTCGTATGACGGCATACATAAATGCAGACTCACGTAAAGTAGATATAACAAAAAACAGACTTACAGTAAAAATAATAAATAAAATAATGGTGTGGTTCAAAGTATGACGGGACACATAAGTACAGTTTTACGTCAAATACGGCTGAATTTATCTATGTAAAGTCTACCCATAAATGATAGAAGGTTTTCATTACTGGTGTAAAATTGCGCGTTTGAAATTCGCACAGGTAGACATAAAAATAATTTTGTCGTATGACGGCATACATAAATGCAGACTCACGTAAAGTAGATATAACAAAAACCAGATTTAACAGTAAAAGTAATAATAATAAATAAAATAATGGTGTGGTTCAAAGTATGACGGGATACATAAGTACAGTTTCACGTCAAATGTATATCATAAAAAACAGACTAAACAGAAAAAGTAGTCTTATTGAATAAAATAGTTTAGTCATTCATAGTATGTCAAGATCCTTAAGTAAAAGTTATATCAATAAATGAAATAATTTTGCCGTTCAAAGTATGTGGTTTTACGTAACCACAGAGTCACTTCAAATGAATATCTAAAAAAGACATATAAAAGAATACTATAATACGTAATTAAGATGATAACAAACATCAGTACGCAAAATCTATACTTCAAGACCATCTTGTATTATTTGTGAAGTTGATACGGAATATTAATCAACAAGTTCTGGGTATCTTCCGATGAACTTTTTTAGAAAAAGGACGAGACGTTCTTTGACATACCCCTGGTTCATCAATTTTCTGCTCAGACACTGGTGACGTTTTACAAAGTCTGAATAGGAGCTTCAAGCTCTTGAATACCTAATAAGTTGGGAAATGTATATTCCATATGCAGGTGAAGTTGGTATATTACTACTAAGGTGGGGGAAATTGATAATTTCAAAATTAAAATCGTCTCGTTTGTCATAGATTCTGGTACTGAGATGACTGTGTATGTCAAATTCGAGGTATAAGTCTAAAAATGAGGCAGAGGAAGCCGTGTCTGTGGTCTCTTTAATTTCTAGTTCTGGTGGGTATATTAATGGAATCCAATCAGAAAAGTTCGGATTGTTAATGGACAGAACATCATCAATATATCTGAAAGTGAAATTAAATAACCTGGCTTCTTTGATCTTCTTGTTTTTGACAAGTGTCTGAAGGAACTCCGATTCATATGAAAATAAGAAGAGGTCGGCAAGGAGAGGCGCACAGTTCGTTCCCATAGGAATGCCGACAATTTGTTGAAAAAGTCTACCTCCAAATTCAACAAATATGTTGTCAATAAGAAACTCCAGCATACTGATCACTTGTTCCTCTGTGTAGTATGTTTTACCCTTTTGTTCCTTAGTAACAAAATATGCCTTATGGTATCCCAAAGTGATAAATTTATAGCGTATGCTACCATTTTTATGATGAAAAGCATTGTGAAATATTTCTTTTAGACGGGTTTTCAATTTCACATGGGGAATGGTTGTATACAAGGTTGAAAAATCAAAAGTTTTAATAGAACTAATTTCAGAAAACGACCGAGATTTAAAATTATCCAGAAGTTCTTTAGAGTTTTTCAGAATCCACATATGGTTAATACCACTACGTGAGTAAACAGTTTCACAGTATATCTGAAGACCCTCTTTAACTGCGGACAGAATTTTAGTCAATCTAATGGACAATTCTTTAGTAGAACAAGCAGATGAGCCGGCAATGTACCGTTGTTTGTACGGAATTTTGTGCAGTTTAGGTATCCAATACAAACAAGGTAAGTCCTCGGATTTGTTGTTCAATGCAATGTTCATAGAAGCCATGAAGGACTTATGATTCGCCAAAATCTCATCCTTGTCAAATGATATGTTTTTGTATGTGGGATTACCTGAGTGTTCATTTATTCCTAATTCTTTTATAAGACACTCGTAGTAATACGATTTACATACAAAGACAATATTATTTGAAGCTTTGTCCGCAGGAACAACAACATACTTATCTTGAAGAGATGATAGACATTTCATAGCCTCTTTGTCACTGAAAATGGACTTAGGTCGATCATTCACACAGTTTTTCAACTTATGAATGCGACGTTTTATCAGAGACCTGATTGTTTTGACCCATTCTGACAAAGTGTCCAGTTGCACTTCTTCTCGCTTAGCCCATGCTCTGGCGTAGTTCTCAATGGAATCCATAATTATTTTGAAGTTATGGTTCCAATTGATGTGTTGGGGTTCTCTAAACTTAGGACCACGAGAAATCACCTTTCGGAGATTTTCATGTTGAATTATGTTGAGATCCCCAGTAATAACATGGCCAGAGGGGCTGTAATTGTAAGGCGAGTTGGAACAGTCACATGTCAGAGGTTTATTTAGGTATTGTTCTAAATCAAGGTCCTGTAATGCTTGTTTATAGTTAAATATTTTGGGTGCAATGGTTTTGGTGTAACTGTAGGATACAATAGGAACAGACTGATTTTGAAAATAAATAGGAATTTTAGATGTTACCTCCTTGTGATGTAGAACGTTGCTGATGTTGATTGCATCAATTCCTCTATTGTTAAAGTGAACAGGAAGGAATTTCCTCTTTTCCTCATGTAAAGGTTCCGAGCTTACTGGTTTAAAGAGACGGAAAAGAGCTACATCACAAATTATACTGACAAGTCTGTATATTGGAGAAAATGTATTAGTACCTCCTTTATCAAGTGCATAATCTCTCAAACATTTTAGAAAATTAACCGGCAGTGAAAAAAGAATAGTTCTAATGTAATGTAACCCTAACGGATGATGCAGATGAGAAAGAAGGTCATCAAAGCTTCCAGAGGCCGATCTCGATTTGGAAGACTTTTTTACATTAGGCCGATGGTAACGTTTTTGTCCATGACTACGTTGGTTTCGTAAGGTAGTATTAAACAAACTCATTACATTAACATCACTGCAGGCTGGACTTGACAAATTTCCTACTCCTTTGACATTATCATTGCAACCATATGGCATTGCAGTACCTAGTTTCCTTTATCCAGAAATTTTCTCTATCTTTTCGGAAAGGAGTACTAAGTACTGGACTATTTGTGTGGTGATAAATTTTCTCGATGATGCGTACTTTCATAGATAACGAAGGATCATGGTCCGGTTGATTAAAGTGGTTATAAAGAACCCTGAATTGCGGATCTTTATTATCAGACCGGTGTTGATTCATCCTTTTACGTAAAGTTTGTCGAGTTTCACCAACATAAAGTAGTCCACACAAAGTACATTCGATTCCATACACTACATTGTCCGTGGAACAGTCCAAAGGTTCGAAAGATTTAGTATAATACGTTTTTCCTGTTAAGTTACTGGTGAAATCAGGAGTCGTGATTAACATATCACATGTCTTACACGTGCTCCTTTTTCCTTTTTTTGTGTTTACAAGAAGAAATGATAGGTGTTGATTCACTTGTAGCAGGTGTATTCAAACAGTCGAAAATATTAACGGAACATGGCTTTAATTTATGAAAAGTATCTGAATTTTTAAAGTAGTAATTACCTTCTGGCTGAACGTACGTCAAATCAGGGGTATCCCGGAGGATATTCCGTGGAACACACAAATCAAATGCTACAGTGTTCCGTGTAGCAAAAGGGGACCTTGGTAACCCGGGCGACGTCCCAGCCGGTTTGTTCTTAGTATTATTTGTATTCATCATGCATAAAGCTACCAAGTTAATGATGCCCTCGGGGAAGTTATATATTTGATTACATATTTGTTTTAATCAGGTACAAAATATCCTATATGCAAATTTTCATCAAAATAACAATATGGGATCAAAACTGTATCGTATGCACTAAAACATTCGTAGTAATGCATTCGTGATTTATCGATGAAAGAATCAGATTATTGTTTTATGTCATTACATTCTTTATGTAGAAATGCTGTCAGGAAATTTGCAGTGTTGAATATAACAAAGACGTCATAAAAAAACGTTTGGGATTTGATAGTACATGCACTAAGTATATAGTATATACTTTCTTGATAAAGTACAAATTAAGTCACATATAAAAACAAATAACAATGTAAACAACTCCGTAAAAAACTCTTTCCTCTAAATCGAACAGACTGGCTAAACACCAGATATATACAAACAACTTCGGCACCTAGTATTTTTGATTCAAGAACATTTTGATTTATTTCATTAACATAATCTTTATTTGTGAGGTCTTGGTAATTTCCGATGAACCTTTTGAGAAAAAGGGGAACACGTTTTCTAACAAAACCCTGTAGTATTCTTTATCAGGTCATACACCGATGAAGTTTGATTAGCAGCTTCAAGCTCATAAATATCAATACAATTTAATCCGTATTTTGATGATAAAAAATCGAAGAAAATAATAATGAAACTTTTATAATTATTGAAAAGTGATCTCCTAACAATAAAGTTTTAAAACCAATACATAGTATGTAGATTAATAACATATGTCAGTCAACGCAATAAAGATATTTCAATAGCATGACACATTTTGATTATAATTCACTGAAAGATTAAATGTAACTGACATCTTAAAAGTAAAACAAGGTTGTCAAAAAAGGAACGTTTTAGGTTTCTTGAAACACACATTCTTACACATTTGTATTTTTACTAATAAAAAGTCGAGAGTGGTATGTTGAGCTACGAGAGGGAAATGTGATGAATTACAACATATAAACCATAATGAGGAAAAGACAAATCGGCTCAGCCATTTTGCAAGCTAAATTGGACTAGAAATGAACGCAAAAAACATTTAACAGTACGGATAAACATTAATTATCTAATTATTCTTTTTGTTTTAATGTATGAAACAAATTTGAATACGACAATGATATTTGCTATAGCTATTTAGACAATAAGAAGTTCAAGACGTTATGTACATAAACCGCGCGTAACGTCGCACGATTTAGTCCAGACATGTCAGAGGGAAATATGATACTTATGGTGAATATAAAGTTTTGTTCAACCAATCAAATGTTGATTTGGCTATTAAAATTAACATGCAGTGGAATAATACGATATAGTTATCAGTAAACTCGTTTTGGATGACAAAAAATGAAGCAATTCATCAGAGGGAAACAATCTTAATTATTCTAGAACAATTTAAAGAAAAACATAATGAAATACTTAAATTAACGACACCAACTATAAAGTATGCTCTTTGCTGCCGAAGTGGAGATTTTTATTTTGTCTTGGACAATACAAGACAAATGTAGTTAAGTTAAATACGATGTAAGTTTTTTGTAATATGTAATTCTTACTCTTGGCGCAGCACATTGTATCACTTGCAGGCTTGCAGGTAGTGGTTATAGTTTTATGAGGTGTTAAACATAAAACAAAAGAAACGAGAGAATGCAATAACTCTCGTTTTGTTCCAATGACAACGATGATAAAACATGAAATTCAGTCATGATTAGAATATGTATATAATCCAACAAAAGAAACGATACTCAAGTTTGAACTACACAATACATTAAAAAAAGTAAGAAAAAAGGAAAAACTGTTGAAGTATGCATTGAAAAATATTCATTTACCAAGCAAACGCATATGATTGGAAAGTTAAAAAATACAGAGTTATTGACCGCATGGGTAAACATTATTTTGTAGAAAATGATGACAAAAGTCGGCACCTAATTCCATTTCTAAGATGAGAATTGGATATTCAAATATCAGCAAAGGCGTTCAAAATGTTTAGCAGATCATGTTAAACTCTAAAAAATTTAAGGTCATATATCGATTTTTTACGTTTTGTATGAAAATAGGATTTTTGAAAGAAAATTGAATCCAATATTTTCTTGCGTTTTCGCCTAATATCAATGATTTTGGACAGCAATTAACCCACTGTAAAAATAAGACCAATAGAGCAAGGTTTTACCTTGGTACAGTGTCTGTAATTTGAGTATATATGGACAATACATTGTATCGTTTCTGTTGTTAACTTCCTATGATGCGTTCATTGACCCTAGCAATGGTCGGCCTAATTGTAGTATTTGGTAGTGATATCAATAAACGATAGTTCACGTATATCTCCGACATTCCATCTTTTTGAAAATAGTAATAAATGTAATTTCCTAACGGCTATTTTGGGCTACAAAATATCTAAATTCAGAATTACACATGCTTATGTGCACTATGTTTGCACCGTCTAATTCATACTCAAAAGAGAACGTAATTTCTTAGTATCTTTATGATCGTACTAGCTCGAGTTAAAAAGTAACTCAACAATATTCTTGAATGCTTTTAATCTGACGTCAATCAATAAAAATACGAATACTTTATCTAACTTATCATCTATAGTTTTAAGATGTTGAGCATGAAATGAGTTTAATGGTTTCACGGGAAAAAAATATATTGCTACACACATAAGAACATCGCCAATATAAAAGAATAGCTGAATCATGTAAGACTATCTCTGCCCGAAATAGTTAAACATTAAGGGTTATTTAATCCATAAATTAGTCGACTATATTGGGGAGGTTTTTTTTTTACAAATGTTTGGTTATGCCAATATGTGACAGTTTTGTTTATACATTGTAAACATTCCTTACACTCATTTATAAACTGGATAGTAGCATTTATATTGCGCTTGGTATTGATTCTGGCCTTGTATGTGGCGGTAAATGTTTCTTGAGCTTCTTCATATGCCCAAAAATAGCGTTTCCCGTCTTTTGAACATTGACATTCAAATAAACTACAAGTGCTGCCTTTATGAGTCAAGTAGCACTCTCCATTGTAAAGACGAATATTATTTACGATTATGGAATTAATTAAAAACTGAATTGTTTTAGATGGAGGAGCCTCTTGAAGGCTGCAGATGAATCTAACTGATGATAATAATATGTTGAAAAATTACAACTATTTACAAGGTATGAACAAAACCAATATAAAAGAATAGCCTAATCATGTAAGAATATCTCTACCCGAACGAGTTAAACCTTATCTTTTTTTTTAATCCATAAATTAGTCGACTATATTTTGATAGGTTACTCGGTTATAAGCTGTTTATAATTCCACCTTTTTTTTGTGATAACCAGACGTTTTTTTCAAAAGAATATGTGGCGAAAACGTATCTAAATTTAACTGATTATATTTTTTCAAGCTTATATAGTCCTTTTTTCTAACATATGTGAAATGTATCTGTAAAGACATTCGTCTTAAAAATTAGTGTTTTCTGTGATTTTATCCGATACAGACGAATTTTATAGGAAAATTATAATAAAACTCGAAAACAAATTAAATTTAATCAATAAATTAAAAAATAAAACGATTCGCTAAAAGTCTTGAGGTAAAGATAAAGGCAACAGTAGTATACCGATATTCATGACTCGATTTAGAGAACACAAATCCGGGTTATAAACTAAAACCTAGGGAAACAAGTCATAAACAAGATATAAACAGGGCTACACCAGAAGGGAGAAGAAGACAATTTCAATTGGGCATTTTAAATTATAAAACCAACATTCAGACAACCAAAACATAGAAAAATTAAACACTCAGCAATTCAAATCCAACAATCAAAAGATATTGAAAATTATGTCTAACATTAAATCTGTATAAGAAATGGAACAATAACATTAAGTATAACTCTTTGATGCATTATTTTGTTCTTAAATTGTCTTAGTAATTAATTCAGAATTCCATTTAATATATTAACTAATAGTACTGCAACCAGAGTTCATTTTTTTAAACTTTAATGGTCCGGAAGAACACACACCTAAATTATATATCGATGGAAAGAGGACAACGTGTACAATAAGAAAAGTTGGGTCGTAAAAATCCAGAGTGGTCACAATTTTGTGAAATTGAGGTCAAAGGTCAGACCTAAACATATCAATATTTAAAACACAAGAACAAAAAGGAGAAATATTCTGATATTTATTCAATAGAATGCTAAAAAAACGATTCAATCATAAACATATGCTATAAACGATGTTAAAACGACAAATATGACTAATTATATGAAGAGCTGCCATTACAAAATGGCGTTCATTTGGAACCTTCTGATTTTTTTCCATTTAAGACATAGCAAAAGAAGAAGTGGCCTTGATCTTTTCACATCCATAAACTTTCATATTGTGTATAGTATTTCACTATAGTATATTACAGAATTATTTTCTAAAGTATAAAACACCAGTTTATCAAATTATTTCAATATTTTTTCTATCTTTGAAAAAAAAAAATTCAAGCGCTGAAACAGTGTTTTTAATTTTGCATCTTAAAGGTTGTGTATTTTGTGAAAATTAGTATCTAGTTATAGATAAATACGTATTGTGTATTTGCAAAGTCTGGACAGAGCAGTAATAACACAAAATATACTATAGTCACCCGAGGCGAATGCGAGGTTTAAAAAAAAATTGAGTGTAAAACAAAGTCAGTTTGGTGCATGCACATTTTTTTAGTAGGATAATCCTGGTAAAAAAGTTAACTCATTGATTTTTTAAGGGAATGATGAATAATTATACAATGCAATGCCAATTTTCTAATGTTGTAATTCAAATTCAGTCATGATCCTTATATAACTTTTAAAAGCGACACACAATAGCTCAAGTATTCATAAAATAGGGACATGAAGCAATCTCTTAGTCATCATATGCGGATTCAGTACGCGTATTAGCATTACAAGACGTAAATACCGTCATGGTTTGGTCAAACTCGTCAGATATAGTCTTCCCTTTGCATAGGAAACACAAAAGAAATGTGAGTACAAAGTTTCGATCAATGTTCGTGACCCATATTCCCATATGCATATGCATGATGTATCTGCACTGCCAGTCCCAAATGTAAAGGGGCGAATGTTGCTACAGAAACGATTGATTTTGTAATAGCCATACATTTACGAATTTTTGTTATCTTTAGGGACAATACACTGTTCAGAAGCGCCTTTGTGTTATTTTTCATCGATTAACTATCAAATGAACTTTTGAGCCTAGGCTCTGTGTTGAAGACCAGACCGTGACCTATTATGATTTACTTTTATAAATTGTGACTTGGATGGTGTGTTGTATCATTGGCACTCATACCACATCTTCCTATATCTATTAACAAGCTATGCGGGCATCATTTCCATAGAAATACCAAAACGAGGACATAGCTCATAAGACCACTGGTGGCAAGATGAAGTAATTGTTCTTCTTTTAATGTATCCTTGATATTTTCAGACATACCTTGGTGTAATTCTGAAAATCTTAATATAGACTTCAATTTTCCTGCAGCAGATATGGCATCCCCTAAATTGAGTTCAGAGTTAAACTCTATAATTCATATCCCTTGGCCCCACTGTGTCTGAATTGTAAGGTGTCACAATATCTAGTTAGTTCTGGAGTTTGGCAGTTTGGTAAGCATCAGAGACAATCTTGGGTAAAATTGATCGGTATATATAGAGGATGTGCTACATGAGAAAGGCTTATTCTTATGGAAAAACAAATCGCATCACTAACAATCGTTATTAATGAACTGATAGCAAGTTCAAATTCTATTTTTTTTTCAGTGACTGTTTTACTTAATTACACAGGTGTTGACTTCAATAAGTACTTGGTTATGCATGGATAAATGATTACTCACATTAATAAGCACAACTTAAAAGACTGTTAACACGTTTAGAGGACTCAGTTTTGCGTAGTTTTCTGGGTTTTTTTAAAGGTTTTTCTTTTACACAAAAACCCTGTTTTCATATCCGAACTACAAGGAAGAAACTGAGCGCGATATCGTATAAAAGTGTCAGGTTGTGAGGTTACATGTCGATCAGTTTGATCACATATATGGATTTCTGTTGTTTCTAATTTAAAGTTCCCCAAGGGTGACTGGGGAAACGAAATATGGTCACTTGGTCTTCCCCCGACCGGCAGTAAAACGAAGTTGGGCGTCCGTTTGGGCTGTGCGGGATGTATCAAGTTCGCAGTCATGTCCTGTCAGAATGGGGACGTTAAATCCGCTGCCTCGTGTAAAGGGAGTGTCACGTTCTTTGCACGTTAAAAACCTTTGCATCAACTCTTTAAGGGGTCCGTAGGTGGCATGTTGCAATGGAAAATTTCTGTCCCAATCCAATATCCCATCATTTCCAGTGGCAGTCTAAATTTTCCCGATCATCATCCCGAATGGCCTCTATTATGACAAAACCTACCTATTGTTTTTATTGTTAGCTTGTTCTCGTCCTGAACATGCATGAAATATTTGCCACTGGACTTTAAGCAACCAACAATCAATCAATCAATTTAATTTAAAGACGTACCAATTTTGCCTTCTGGTGCAAGTCTCATAACATCACTGATGATTCGCCCACGGAAAGCAGAATATCAAGAGAAGTTGGTTTTAGCATTACCTTGTAACACACCAAATCTCTGCGAAACTTCAATAGTACTTTTCCCCCGACCACTTGCATGCATATTAATTGCTCTGAGGTTAAACATTGACATACAATGTATTTTCACACAATGTCAACTATAGTCATTATCCGGAAAAACCTCTTATCCGAAGGATTTGCTTAACTTTTATATAAAGTCAAAATTTTATTAACAAAAATATAACTTATTTACAGAAAATACACGAAGGAACTACTATATATATTCAAATCACTCAAAAATAAATTAACTTCTCCTACAAAATCTACATAATCACATCGAAACTATCAAATTGATTGTGAATGAAAAAATAAATGGTGGAGCTGATTGACGGATAGGAAATTTCCGTAATTAAAAAAGGTACAAATGATGTTTTTATTTATGAGTTTTTGACAAAATTGTTTGGAATTTGCCCAACAAAATTTGCATGCAGTATCTCAATAATATGTTGTGTCCTCTCAAATGTCAAATACTGTTTTTGAATCATATGTTTTCTCGTTTTCAAAGAAAAACGCGTCAAATTTCTATCTAAAAAACAGCCAACTTTAAGTTTGAAAGTTTTACTCGGAGATGGTATAATATTTATGTCTTCATCATTCCGATGATCCTGATGATATGTGCATAGAACATATTTACAAAAATAGCGGGAAATTTAACCAAAAAATATATTTTTGGATTTTAAGGTAACTACCCAAAACCGTAAATTGAGGGGTACCCCCATTAAAGGGATAAAATACAAAAATGTGACCATAGAAACTTTTTACGACCCGACGGAAATTAAAATATAGATATTATTCTATCATTTAAAACAATTTGCAGCCGTGTGTTATTCCGGACTATTAAACTCGTTAACTAAGCGTCTTTTTCGATGTCAGTTGCAGTACTATAACTCACTGGTGCACCGTACATGCTGTCGTTCAATAAAAGTGCACAATTGTCGTAAGCATGATGTACGTGTATCCTCCTTTCAGTAAAAAAATTACTGGTAGAATGGATGTTTTATTGATTTTTGACGATAGTTGTACAGTTGGGTGCAGACCAAGCATTACATAAAGTAAACGCAAGTTAACGCGGCGTGCACATTTTTCGTTAGTTAACTATAAATTTCGCGTTTACTAGTAAACGCCCGTTTACTTCATTTACGTTAACGCGGTCAAAACGGAAATTTCTAATGTCTACTCGAGTAAACGCGGGTTTACTCTGTGTCCGTTTAGTCAGTAGTAAACGTCCGTTTACTTCAGATTTCACAAGTTTAATTTTACGTGCACGTAAAAGTAAACGGGCGTTTACTACAGATTTCTCAATTGTATTTTTATGCGCACTTGAAAGTAAACAGGCGTTTACTTTTCGCGTTAACTAATTGTGTATACTAGTATTATAAAATAATCGCCGTGTGCATTTGTACATTTATTTATATTGTTAAAATGACTTAATATTTTACGTATATGTGTTTTGAACCCTAACATTAAAAAACACTTTTTATTAGAAATATAAACATTTATTAATTGCAAAAATAGTCAGTTCCAAAAACTTTCAACAGCGGATTTTTTATTTTTTCTGTTCAAAATTTACATGTACAAATATCGACTCACAGTTAAACCGGCATATTTAAAAATAAATATGCCAAAATTAAATATTCCAAAACTTAATGTCCTCTCACGAATGTAACTGAAAGTCTTGTAGGTTTTACAGTTCCAGGACGAATTTCCATTTTGTTCTTATATGCAATGATTAATTTTCAATAAATTAATTAAAGAGGTCTCATTTCATTAAATGCAATTGCCAATATGTTGATCGAAAATGGACAGATGGATATTTTAATGTACCTTATCATGTGATATATTAGGTCAGTGTATCCAGAATACGAGGACAATCTGCGTTAACGCGCGTTTACTACAAACAGTAAACGGGCGTTTACTTTTTTTTAAAAGATAGAAGACACGCCTTTTTCGCGTTAACGCGAAGTAAACGCGAAAGTAAACGCCCGTTTACTCTTTACAAGATTAGAAGACGCGCGGTTTTCGCGTTAACGCGGAGGTAAACGCGAAAGTAAACGCCCGTTCACTATTTATGTCTACTAAAATTTCGGAGTTAACGCAGAGTTAACGTGGCGTTTACATGAAGTGCACGCGAGTACACGCCGCGTTCACTTTTTAGGCCCGTTTACATGTAATGCTTGGTCTGCACCCAACTGTACCTGATATGAAGAGCAGTTCCCATATATATTTTTTTTTAATTTTGGCAGATGTTAGGATAAAGATTAACCTTAATGATACAAGTACTTACATTCTCTGTTTTGCATTTTCGCTTTACCAATTGCATTAATACCTATTGACCACGTTACAAACGTGAAATACTGTAGGAGCATTTCTGAATATTGAGATTGTCCAGAAATACGATTTTTTTTTCAAGCACTAACCTTATCAAATAAATCGTATTACAGTTTGTAGTTTTGAATTTGGTAAGGACTTAATTTGCAGAAGAAAACCAATGTAAATGTCTGAAATTTATGGACTTTATTAAAAAAAAAACACAAACGTTATTTGAGTAAGTATTCTTGTAAAAAAATCAATTTCTATGAATGGTGATATACAGATTAAAGCATAAATAGCTTTATATTTTTGCCTTTCCGTTTCCCTAGATAAAAAAAAGTACGCATTAGATTTTGTCAGATGGTATGGGCTGGTTTGTTTAATGAACCCTTGCGTTTGGTATTTTTGTTTGTACTTTTCGTGTATATTTTGGTTTATATCAGATCTGCAAGGTTTGTATTATTTTTGATTTTTTCGTTGGGAGAGGGGTCTCCAAAAGTTTCTCAAAGAGGGGCGAAAGATACCAGCGAGACAGTCAAACTCATATCAATGAAATCAAGACGGGAAATACAATACAAACCCGGGAATATAGTATCAATTGGGAGATGCATAATATGTATGCAGGTGCTGCTGTGATGTTGCTACATAGAAAAGGAAAGTGAACTATTGGGAAACTTTTGTTTTGTTTTTAACCGACTCTCATTGTCAATTTCTAGATATAAGTCGATGTATAAGCCAGACTTAACTGTATCTGTAGTATCCTTTATCTCTAGTGCGATGAGATGGATTTGTCATCATCTATCATCTATATAACGTAACGTTTGAGGATATTGCTAACTTCTTATATTCTTCCTAAGACGTTCCTGTATATAGTCAACCTCATGGTAATAACAAAACAAGTCGGCAAGAAGAGGTGAACAATTAGTTCCCATTGGAATTCCGACGGTCTGTTTAAAAACACGTCCTCCAAACGTAACAAATGTGTGGTCAATCAAGAAATCAAGAATCTTGTAGTTATGGATATCTAAAAGACATCTTGTCAAGCTAAATCAAATTTTACGATTTCATTTGACGAAGAATTCAGTATCTTCAAAACAATAAACTGGAAGCGCTTTCTTCGCGATTACTTCACATTTTGTAACAGAAACCTTTAAGATCTTATTTTAATCCTCGCAATAACCAATGATCATACATCTTGTTTAAAACAACAATGATCTGTATGTATCCGTAATAAAAATTAATCCTGATTTTTTTTAAAAACGATAACCTCTTTAAGACATAAAAGAAAGTGGAAAATTCCTACTGAATTTTACACTGAAGACATCGATAATCATCACTCTCTTTAATTTTGATAGTTTAAATATCTTATGAACTTTCACATACAAAAATGAAGAGTTTTTCAAGTCCTGCAGGATATATATACACTGTAGTCCATACACCATAACACTACAAATGGCTATAAGAATTGAAGATACTTTTATCAAGACAAGTTTACCACCAACATCTATCGATTTCGGAATTGCTAAAGCTGTGTTCATGCAAACTGTAGAATAATGAAAAAAAAGAAAAAAAAATGCACTCTAGTGGATTGTAAAGATTATTGACGGATTTTACATCAATGTTCGAAAATATAAGAACAAATAGACGAATCCACTACAATGTACTGCGGTATACAACCACCGATTTTAAAAAAAAGGGTCTTAACTAGTGATGAATCTTCGTCTAGGGGCGCAAATTGACATTTGCAAACATCCAGGTGATTGATAGAACACAGATCAGGGTTCAAAACTGAAACCGAGAGGAACACATTAAGTATAAGCGGAACACAAAAGAACAACAGGAACACATAAGTGTAACAAAGAAACGAACGACAACAAATAAAGAAAAAAAGTATTTGATAACAACTGCAATATTTCTGACTTGGTACAGGACATTTTAAGGAAACATTGTAGGTGGAACCTGGTTATTTGATAGCCAAAGCTCCCGCGCAGTAGTACAATGACGAAAAAACACTAAAATGACCCTAAAACACAACGGGACAGAAATACAGAACAAACACACTTATCACAACGAACGCACAAACTAATAATATGATAGTCGACACAACATGCAAACCACAGAACAACAAAGAATAGTTTCCATCGACGACATATACAACTATTAGTGACGCACTTATTCATGCAACGAACATGCATATCACAATATATCTTATTAATAGCGATATACTCCAAAAAGACGCTTTATTTATCGACGCAAGTGGTCTGACTTCGTTTCTACATCATACGGATTGGCACATGCATATATTATTGTTGCTATTTTTTCAACATGAAAATGTGTAATTTTTATATAATAATTTATTATATCTTTTAAAATGATATTGATTTTAATTTTATATTCCCTTTTGAAGATTTTTATTGCATGTCAATGCTTTTATTCTTCCTTACTGTGTGTATTTTCTGTAAAAAAGAACTTATAAATCACATTTTGTTTAACTTAAACAACTGAACAAATATAAAAGATCCTTAACGCGATCATAAATTGTGCAATAGAACTAGCACTATAAAATCCAATGTACCATTTTAAACTACAACGAGTTGTTTTGATTGTTTTATAACCTTCTAAACATAGGATTCTTATTATTTCGACAGACTGTAGACATTATAATACACAATTTTAAAGCAACCTGCCCTTCTGCAAAAAAATTTTTTTTTGCGGTGTCTAAATTTGCTTTTGGTAGGCTCCAACTTAGTGCGTTCATGTTGTTTCGGATTAGCATTTTCAATTAATTAATTTAATTTTCATTGCAAATTTTGCAACAGTAAACAGCTCGACCAGATGATTGAAAATAAAGTCACGTTATAATTTAGGTTTGCATCATCCGGAACAATCTAACAAAACATATTTGACAAACAAAATACAATAAAAGGGATGAGTGTCAATGAGACAGCTCTCTTCCAGTGCCCAAATGAAATAGAAGTAAACTAGTGCTCACCGTAGGGACTTCGACAAAGATAAAATTTCTTACTGCAAAGTCATCAGTTAATGACAAACAAGTCAACCGATAAATCCTTCTATTAAAAAATGATAGTTGGTTTCCCCTAAAATTATTTCTATCAGAGCTCCAGCATATTTCAGATATTTCCGGTTTATTTGACTGGTTGTCTTAGTTGGACCCTAGCGGGTCGATTACATAATTGCCGTTTTGTTAGTGGTAAAGCAAGAATAATTAAAGAGCTAAAAAGCTCTGAGGGAAAAGACGGTCAATGTTTCTATTTTTTGTATATATTTTGATAATAATCATACAAAAAAAGAGCAAACACATGTAGAAAGATTGATAATATTGAAATTAATTTTTGATAAATGCAATTTCATTTCCTTAGTCAAGAATTCATCATAGAGTCAATTTGGACCAATAAAAGAGATTGGCACCTTCTTATTCAAACCAATTCATTTAAGTTGAAAGTTAATTATCTAAAATTCAGCTGAATTCTATCATTTAATATCAACATTCAATTATAATGTATAAAATTGTAAATGGACTAACACCTGATTACTTAGCAATGCTAAATATTAATGATGTGCAACACCACAACTTACGATATGTCTCTATTAATGATCTATTTGTTCCAAGACCAAATACAATATTATTCTTCAACCAAGGTATAAAATAATTTACCACATAAAATTAAAAAAATGTCGTAATGTGGAATTATTCAAGAAATATTGTTATAATCATTTTTTATATAAATTTTATGCGATTCAAACAGTTTTTTTTTCTTTATTATTTTGTAAGAATAATAAAATTTAATCAAAAGTTTAGCAAATATTGCCATTTATTGCTAGTGTATGTTTGAATGATTGAATTGTGTATATATTGCAAATGTGTAAAAAAAGGTTTAAAGTCCATCTGATCATAAATTGTGTGTCTCCTTCTCATCAATTCAGTATGGAATTTTGAGGTGTTTTACCCAACTATAAAAACAAAATGAGTGACGTGCGAGGCTTAAAAATCTGGCCAGCCACATAGGGAATTAACGGATTGAAGCCGTATTCCCCAAAACAGGACTCTTATAAACAATGTTATACCGTTTTGATAAGACGGATTTTATAATACTAATTGCATTGTAATTGGTCCAAATGGTACGACAGGTCAAGGTGACGAACCAAACCTTAGAGGTAGGCATTGCCTGCCATGCATACATCAATTAACATACACAATCAGTCAAATTGTCACGATCTCGAATCAGACATAATCGATAAATTCCAGACTAGATTGTTCATTTTGTTTTGGTTTTTTTTTTTCGTCTAGGAAGCTCTCTTCTTAGGAAATAGTTATCAACGGTACAAGGATTATAATTTAGTACGCCAGTATCGCGTTTCATCTACATAAGATTCATCGGTGACGCTCATATCAACATATTTATAAAGCCAAACTAGTAAAAAGAAAATACAAAAAATCCAATGTTAGGAAGATGATATCTCATTGACTTATAATCCATTCTTTTATGACTGAATATAAATGTGTAGAAAGTTTGTTTTTGTTTTGGTTCTTGATGACATAATGTACCAACTGAACACACATAATAATTTTACAAAATCTTATTACCTGAGTTCTAAATAAATACAATAATTTATTTTTCATATTGATTTAGTTAACGATTTGAAGATAAGTTTTGTGTCTCTTCTGTTATATATATTGTGAAGATATATAAATCATCGTACCTAAATTTTATCGTCTATATTCAGTGAGTTTATGTTCCAGGAGCCATAAACATATACCTATCCACTCTGCAAACGACGAAAACGGGAATAGAAGTTGAATATTGATATCAAAGCTGTTCCAATAAAGGTAACACGTTTCTTTATTTTTAAGTTGATGATTTTTAGTTTAATTTTTTAAATTCGAAAAATATTAAGGAAGCAATTTCAATTTATGAATAAGATCATGTTATATGATTTAGTTGAACTAATATTCCTAGTACGATAATTATAAAAGATTTAATTTTAAAGCATACACTTTAAAAGAATATCGCATCAAAATCGATGTAGAATTTTCGAAATACTAACAATTTGCTTATCCCTTAGAAATAAGAAGATGTGGTATAAGTGCCAATGAGATGACTCTCCATCCAAGTCACAATTTATAAAAGTTAACCAAATAAACCAAAGTATGAACTTCAATATACGTATCCATATTAGGCACAACTTTTGGGAATTTTTGGTCCTCAATGCTCTTCAACTGTGTACTTGTTTCTCACTATGTTGATCTAAGCGTCACTGATGACTGATGAGTCTTGTGTAGATGAAATGCGCGTCTGGCGTTTTAAATTATAAGGCTGGTATCTTCGATAACTATTGATTAGTTCCATAAAAGGTAACTAGAATATAAAAAGAATCGAACGTATTTACTACTTTCTTTAACTTTAGCACCACATTTTTACAATAATATTAAAGCGGAATCTCGGTTCATATATACAATGAAAGCCTCTATTGAAATATTCCAAATGGGCTCATACAATTGTATAATATTTTAAAACAATCTAAGAGTTTGTCTGTTTGGTTATATTCAAAGTTGGTTTTTTTTTTGTTGTTTTGGTGTGATAACATCAGCAAGAGCTGGAAACGGTTTCTATTTGAGTTGGATGGAACTTACAGTGTCAAACGAATGACAGTTATTGGTTTCTTGCTAATTTAGAACGCCTTTCCAGAGAAATGAATCGTTTTTACATATTCTTTGTTTTACGAAGTGTACACTATTTCATTGTAACTCTCAACAACAAAACAAATTGTGAAACCAACCATGCATATATGTATGTAACAGAAACTGAATTGGAAACTGACGATAATATATCAAACATCTGTGAAACTGAAAACAATGCTCGAGAATTTTGAATAAAAAAAGTATAAGAGACAATAAATGCAGGTGTTCCTGACAAAGGTAAATCCAGAAAACCGAGTATGTCACTACTTGTTGCTCTTGCCACCCGTAAAGTGTGTTTGCAATGAAAGGTTAAAACTTAGTTTGAAAACCACTTTCAAGCACCTTGCACACTGTGAGTTTGCTTTATCGTGATATAATGATACCATTTAAACACAACCTCTAGTATCTTTTTTACACATCTACAACATGTCAGAGACGAAAATATTTCTAAGGACGTGTCAGGTGACATTATTGTTTTATGACAGAACATTCAGGATCCCTTTTTTTTTCGAAAAGTTCATCTCATGGTTCCATTTCTATGCATTAGATAATGAAGTTAATTATCATAATTTTGCTAATAAAATCAAACTTAATTTACGTATAGTGTTTTTGATATCTGAGATTGATAATCTGTTTTACATTTTCTATGTTTATTACTTTACTTCATCATGAGAACAGTATAATGCTGAAATATGGAAAAAAAATAGTAAACTGGCTAAGCTTTGTCTTTTCTCTTGATTCCAACGGATAAAGATTCTGAAATTTTTTTATGACCAGGCAACACGAAAGGCCAAAAATACGTGCGTCGAAAGATTATTATTTGGCCTTATGTAAGGAGAGTGCGTTACACAGGACACTTAATGGTAAATGTCTCTTTACTAATAATTGAAATAACAAAAAATTAATGCCAATTTTAGAACTTCATCGATATTCTTGATCTCGCATATCAGATTTCAAGTTATACACATCAATCAGAAAGGATTTGATTTTCATACGAACTATTCATTCTATTCAGTAGATATCTTTATGTTGTGAGGTCGTTGATAAACACCAGCATTAAGAAACTGAATGGTCTTACTATACCAATGCTACATCAATCTATCAAGACCTCAATGTTGCAAACAACTCGTCCTACTGCCACGACAAAAATGTTGTTAATGTCCACGCGGAAAATACCCAAACCAACATCGTTTTTGTGTGTGAATCTATATTGAAGGCATATATACCATTGAACATGAGATGATAGAAACAGATACAGTTTAGTTTGTGTCATTTTTAACTTACACATCTAAATATTGACAATGTTGTTTGAGTGCAATAGGTTCTCTTCAAAACTTTACGACAAAAGATATGATTTAAGCTTTCTAATTGTAAATTTTCCATTTCTATGTAGCAACATTTCACCAGCGCCTGCATACTGACTTTATACCTCCTAATTGTTACGATATTCCAGGGTTTGTAATTCCGATATTGATTTCCTTGATAGAGGATTGTAGTTCAAAACTATGAAATCAGAAGTAAAGAATTAAAAACAACACGTTTAATAATTTCTTGCGTCTAAAGCGCTTTTCTTAATTAACCTTCATCAGGAACGCTCACAGCCAATCGTTTGAAATCCGAAGATTGGTAAGTACCGAATCGTAAAAGAGTTATACATGTCAAAAATACCTAAAATAAATAGCCAAACTCATCTAAAGCCAACTTTGCCTGAGGGAGTTGAAACCTTAGTTTCTTAGTAATTTTAAAAATTTATAAACGGACAATTTTAGTAAAGCTTGTTAAATCATGTCAGTACCGAAGTACTGACTTCTGAGCTGGTGATTCCCTCGTGGACTGATAGCCTTCCAGCAGAGGTATCGACCTAGTAACGTAAAAAATTGAAAACAGCACGTTTAATATTTTTTTGCGTCCAAACGCAAAAGAGGGACGGAAGATACCATAGAAACAGTCAAACTCATAAATCAAAAATAAACTGACAACGCCATGGCTGAAAATGAAAAAGACAAACAGACACACAATAGTAAACATGACACTACATACAAAACTAAAAAATAAAAGTACGAACCCCATCAAAACTTAGGGATTGATCGCAGGTGCTCCGTAAGGGTAAGCAGATCCTGCTCCAAATGTTGCACTCGCCGTGTTGATTATGTGATTACTAATTCGGTATATGGTCTAATTCGGTAGGTCACATTTATGAAAGGGAAGGCGATTGTAGTTACGACACAAGGAACATATCCGATATCATTTGTGAAACGGTTATTCCATAACGGTCAACCAATCCGTGATGGCGTCCGTAAAATTTACGAAGGGATGATTTCAACTTTACTATTTGGAACTCTTGGTTTTATAGCTTACTTGTGAGCAGCAACCCTCTATAAAGAAAATGATGATAGGAAATGCAAGCACGGGATATTTTTTTAAATTGGGAGATATATACCCCGTATGCAGGTGCTGCTGGAATGTTGCTACTAAGAAATAGAAAGTTCTCAATGGGAAAGCTGAAATGATCTCTTTTGTCGTAAAGTTTTGTTTGTCAACAGACTATCATTGTCAATTTCTAGATGTGAGTCAAGATATTTGGGGATTATTTTGCTTTTATGGGCTGGATAATATTGCCAATATCGGCAGATAATGATCAACCATGTTTAAAAGAAATGGTAATAGAAGAATTTAAGAGACAAAAATATATATTCGGTAAGAAAAAAGTTTTCTTATGTCTTAAGACTTGTAACGAAGTTTATTCTCGTTCAATGTTCGAATGCAAACTGTTTGTATCATGCGCTTTTCAATATCAAATCAGGCGAATTCCTTTTAACGTTAGACTTTTATAATATACTTTACTAATTATTTTTTAAAGTAACTAAAATTTAAGAATTCAGATTAATTAAAATCAAATACTCATTGTCAGCAACTGTAATCACCATACTGGTTTATGTTGTGTTCGCACATTTCGGTATAACAGTTCAATCACAGACAAAAATTGGTTTTCGTGCATTTTTTACATTTTCAGTGGAATTTTTGGAAAACTGCGCTATTCATTAAAATCCAACATTTGTATTACAAAGTGCTCTTGATAAGTTACTATTGGCATCTGTTCTAACAGAATTCAAAATGTTCATACAAAATATTATTATTCAGAAGACAGAATATGCAAAAATGTCCACATCTGGTACAAGTTAGAAAAGAGGGACGAAAGATACCAAAGGGACAGTCAAACTCATAAATCCAAAACAAACTGGCAACGCCATGGCTAAAAATGAAAAAGACAAACAAACAACAGCACACACGACACAACATAGAAAACTAAAGAATATACAACACGAACCCCACCAAAAAACTAGGGGTGATCTAAGGTGCTCCGGAAGGGTAAACAGATCCTGCTCCCCATGCGGCACCCGTCGTGTTGCTTATGTGATAACAAATCCGGTAAATGGTCTAATTCGGTAGGTCACATTCATGAAAGGGAAGGGGATTGTAGTTACTATGTAAGGAACATATCCGATATCATTTGTGAAACGGTTATTTCATAACGGTCAACCAACTCGTGATGGCGTCCGTAAAATTTACGAAGGGATGATTTCAACTTCACCATTTGGAACTCTTGGTTTAATAGCTTCCTTGTGAGCAGCAACCCTCTATCAAGAAAATCATGATAGGAAATTCAAGCACGGGAATATCGTATCAACTACCCCGTATGCAGGTGCTGCTGGGATGTTGCTACTTAGAAGTTGTCAAACCTTGACCTTTAATTGTTACTTGACGGAAACTGCACCATATTAATTGTTGATGACCGGGCAAAAAAGATAGTACAGATGTTGTGCTTTCGAATAATGTATGATTTAGCCGTAGGTTAGGTGGATGCTTGACAAATTAAAAAAATCAGGTAAATGCCACTTGTCTATGTGTGTAGTTTGACTGTCCCTTTGGTATCTTTCGTCCCTCTTTTACTCAAAACATATAGCAATTTATTTATTTTTGACGACATCCAAGTATACAGAAAAAAAGTTTTCTGTTCTCACAAGTCAAGAAATACAATGTATGAACATAAAAAAAACTTGTGATTTTCTTTTTTAAATCAGGTACTTATTGACCATGCTAATTGATATCAAAAAGGTCAGAACTTCAATCCGCTGTTTAATATTACTAACTTTTGCTTCACGTAAGTTATCTTCCTTTTTTTCCTTTTTTAAGAAGTTTTTTGACAGTGTTTTATTTTTTTTCCATTTTATTGTTTCATTAATTAGAATAAACTCATCATAGTTTAAATTTTATATATACGCCAGACGCGCGTTTCGTCTACAAAAGACTCATCAGTGACGCTCGAATCCAAAAGAGTTTTAAAAAAAGCCAAATAAAGTACGAAGTTGAAGAGCATTGAGATCCAAACTTCCTAAAAGTGTTGTCAAATACAGCTAAGGTAATCTATGCCTGAGGTAGAAAAGCCTTAGTATTTCAAAAAATTCAAAATTTTGTAAACACTTAATTTATAAATATAACAATATCAATGATAATAGAATATTATAGATATCATTATGACATTTTTAAGGGTTGAAAGAATTGGTAAGCAATCGTTAAAACGATTTAAACATGAATGATCTTTGAACTTCTGATATGACAAAGTATGAATAAGTTCAAATTAATCAGCAAAATGTTACTACATCAATAGAATAAGAATCATCTAACCAAAAAAGCCTAATTGAGTAGTGAAATACCCTAGGTGAAATGAGCAGGTACACGAAGGGTTTAATTTTTAATGTTTTTTTTTAAAGGTGAAAAAGTTTATATAGAAAGACTCGTGATAACACTATTAAACATATTTGTGTTTGACATCGTCGTATTTACACAAAATGTCCAAAATCGGCTTACTTTTTTTATGAAAAAAACTGATTTATTTAGCACTAGTGCTTTTGAAATATACCCATTGACAAACCAAATCGTAATCTTTGAGGTGTTTTATAATAAAGTTTTATGGTAAAGGCCATTTTGTGCCTCAACTGAACCTTGTCCTTTCAAAATGACCTATGGGTCAACAGGGATATACAAATATATTCACATCTAGACTTCTATAATACGTCATCAATAACCATATGAAGAGGTGTGTTTCTTTGGTAAAAATGACGTGGCTCTGTACTTTTAAAGATCCTGATATTATTTTAGTGTTCTATTATAATGGCATTATGTTATTGTCCTATTATAAATTTGAAAATACTTTAAACAACAAAATTATTTTACTCGCGCAGTGGTATTAACCATATGTGGATTCTTACAAATTGTAAAGGACTTCCTGATAACTTTAAATCTCGGTATTTTTCTGAAATTAATGTTAACAAAAACTTTGGATTTTACAACCCTGCATACCACCATTCCCCATGTAAAATTATAAGTTTAAAAACACTTTGAACTACAAAATTATTTTTATATTTCTTCCCGTGTGATATTTACAATTTCTGACTTGAAACACGCGATTTACACTAAGAGTTGAGGTGAATGCAGTCACAGGACTTCAAATATTTCAATCCTTTATTGGTCTATTTAAAAGACATAAATACGTTAGCAATGAATGTGTTTTTTTTTTTAATTTGATAGATACTTTTTGTGCTTCTTTATTGAATATTTTTTTGTTTTGATATTATGACACAGTTATGACTGCTGTACCCATATTTTGACAATGTTACCTATTATGTCTGTTTTGTTCACGCATCGTTGTAAATATAATGGAATGTGATGAGACTGTCAGACAAGTAAGAGGTTTAGCGCTATAAAACCAAGTTCAATCCATCCTTTTTCTACATATGAAAATGCCTGTTCCAAGTCAGGAATATGACAGTTTTATCTAGAAAATAATTGAAAGCAATATTTTACGACAAAATTGATGATTTCACATTCCCAATTGTGACATTTTCAGTTTTAAACCAAGAGTTCCAAATTGTGAAGGTGAAATCTTTCCTTCGTAAAAATTTTTATTTGTTATTTGTCTCCACAAGAGACCAAACCCAAGTCAGGAATATGACAGTTGTTGTCCATTCGTTTGAAGTGTTTTATCATTTGATTTTGCCATTTGATGAAGGACTTTCTGATTTGAATTTTCCTCGGAGTTCAGTATTTTTGTGATTTTTCTTTTACAAAGCACAGTATGGTATATAAATACGCCGCCATGTCCGGATTGAAATAAATTCATAAAACACATTTAAATCTAACAAGTTGTCATTGTTGGCATTTGTTTTTGTACGATCAATGGAGTAGTTTCTTAATCATGTTAATGCTAACTGTATTGAAGACTTGCTCATTTTGATAGGTCACTGGTCTAAATTTTACACGTTACGATAGTCGGTAAGATAAATTCGTTTCAAAGTGTGCTAGTGACGTAATACGGTATATATGGGGTCAGTAAATTCCACATGGGGATTCGAGCGTCGCTCTCACCCAATATGGAATTTACTGACCCCATATATCCCGTATGTGGTCACTAGCACACTATGTAACTAATAATATTGATGTTGTTTTCCAAAAATTGGCAGCAGCGATATATAACCCTCACAAATTGAAGCCTCAATCGAACAATCCTATTTTTCTCCGGTGGATTACCCCGACAAATTGAAGGCTTCATCGAACAACCCTATTAATTACCGGTGAATAACCCTTGTCATATAAAAAAAAATTGACAAAAATACCGGAACGTCTTTAGTCAAATGGCAATGAAAAACCCTCAAACACATCAAGTAAATAAATAACACCTATCATATACTATAACCTGCACCCTTAGATTTTTGTATAAATTGATCTCAATTAAATGAAAATAAACTCGATACGTTAAATCTCTGTGGAGGAAAAACATTTTATATCTTCATTGAAAGTATATATTGTTTTCTGTATTCATAGAAAAGTTATGAAAGATTTGCATTTATTATCATTCAGCATTTTGGTGTAAATCATCTGACAAAGTGTCTCTTTCATGGAGAATAAATGAGGATCATCTTCGTTTTTCTTGTGATGTGAAGAATTTATCACTTGGGGTGACATTTGAAGATCCGCATGGAAATATACGAGGGCATTGTACTGCACCAATACCACATACAGTAGCTGGTCATTGTGACTCACATTTAAAACAAAACATCTTTAGTGAAACTACAGAATTAACTGTTGATATGCTAGACGGTAAAAATGGTCTTTGGAAATGTTCTCATGGAGAAAATACAAATGAATATGCAACAGCATCCGTGTCAGTGTCAATTGATTCTACAAACCAGCTGAGAGGTAAGTTATGTATGTAAATGTTTAAATACATTATTCCAAAAACTTATCACTTTTGTTATATAAATAAAAGGAGAGGTGAGTATTCGGGGACGATTAAATCAACATCACGAAATAAAAACCAATATAATTTCTGATGGTCAAAATACCGTCTCCAACAGATTGATGTCAATGAAATATTAACCTCAACATAGTCTGAGGTCGATAATTTGATATGATATAAGAAAGGTCGAACTTATTCCTGTCATGGTTGCTTATTCTAGTATATCAGAACACAGTTTGAGAATTTAAAAGGTATGACCACAATAAACCAATAACTCCAAGGTAAATTTAGAAAGAGGAAGTCAAAATATATTTACAAATCCAATGTTTAATCCCCGATTTCAAGTCATTCAAATATAGCCTATTCCCTGTAACATGTTTCCTATAAAGGTCAATTCTGAAATTGATTTAAAATATTTGGGTTAAATTTTTCACACTGAAGGGTATCATGAAAAGTATAAAATATACCATACATGGAAAACCCATAAATTAAAGATGTATGAACAAAACTTCACTACTTAAATTATCAGAAAAACAGTGCATAAAGTTTACTGTGGAGCAATCTAAGCTCCGCCAAAATCTGGTGGTGAATTCCAAACGGTAGGGACGATTTTGCTCCTATTTTTCCCAAGGCAACGACTATGAAATGATAAATTTGGTAATGTCATAAATGTGCAAACTGGAAAAGAAATCTACGAAGAGTAGAGAACATATTCGAAATCATCTATGACAGAGGAGTCAGTCATACAAACTTAATCGTTTTAGAAGATAAAGAAAATTCATTTTTTCCATGAACCTAACGGAAATGTCAATACACGCTTTCAATTTAGCCGCAAACGGATTATTATCGTTACAGCAAATATCATTATTTGTATTCGAATCGTAAGAAGTTGGTAATTTTGATTTCCCCATGATTAACCAAAATGGGCATCTTTACAAAAAGATAAATAAAAATACATGCTCTCCAAGACAAGTGTATTACGTCAATCACTATCCTTCATTCGATTAAGTAGAAAGACGTCACAAGCAGTTAAAGAAAAGCTAGTAAGCTAGTAAGGACAGTACGTTGGACCTTTATATTTAAATTTAGAGAATAAAAATATTTAGAAAATCAATGTTAGAACTGATTTAGACATACAACAACGACAAATTGATCACCTGTAAGAATGAATTAATTCAAAAGCGTTTCGAGTTTTAACAATTGCATGTTACAACTTTGAATAAAATTGTCCCTCCTTATTTTTTGGAGAAAAATAAAACATGAACATTCTTTTTTTCATAATCCTCTATGGTAAAATATAAATTTGTTAAAGAAAAATAATAATGCTTTTATTGTTTATCAAAATGTATGTTTGACTTCAATTTGCCCAGAAAGCATATGTTATACTTAGTTTTGGCAACCATAGAATTTAATGCCATCGTTGGTTTAAAAAAAAAAGTAAAATTACAAAAATACTGAACTCAGAGGAAAATCAATTCGGAAAGTCCATAATCACATGGCAAAATCAAATAACAAAACGCATCAAAAACGAATGGACAAGAACTGTCATATTCCTGACTTGGTACAGGCATTTTCAAATGTAGAAAATGGTGGATTGAATCTGGTTTTATGTGTAAAAGTTTTTGTTATGCGATATTATTGTATAAATTTTTGCATATTATATAACTGGGCTGTTATGTTTTTGAAAATTATACTTCAATTATTTAGTGTTGATAGGGATAATAGAGATTAATTTTTTCCTCGCAAAAATTAGCATTGATAAATAAGAACATGTTTGTCTGACATGCTTTTGCTAAAGTTTTGGACTTTTGATTTGGCGAACTTTTGTACGAGAATTATTTTCAATAATCAAACGTTTCACTCATGTCTTAACTGTTTAACATTGCATGTTACAGATCAAGGAAAAGTAAATGTCACTGTTTCAATCTGGCAAAGGTACGAATGCATAATACTACCTTTATGGATTGGATATGCCGTATCACATATATTGATCCTGATTTATTCATTCCGTAAAGTCAGACAGAACGTGAAGGGAACAGATCATGTTAATGTGTGTATGTATTTAAGTGATTTACAGTTAGGCTAGATATTATTACCACTATTGACCCAGTTGCAACATCTGATTCAGTGCTGAATTAATATTCATAAACTATGCTAAATAACACGATATGCTTTGGTCTTAAAGTCAGGTAAATGAAAAAAAGCGATGCATATCAGTTACACAGTGTTGTTTTGATGTCTACTGTTGGTGTTAATGTCCACATAATGGCGTTCTTTGCATGTATGTGTTTATGCATCAGCGTGAACTCCAACAAGGATATTACATAGTGTTACAATTGTTCCATCATGTGGCTATGCTTGCATTTACTTTAAATGAGTTTTGTTGTTAAAAATGTTCTGTGATTTATTGCTGTTTTTACTGTTTTGTTCAGTTATCTTCGGCTTTGATTATACTCTTAAATAGTTTTCGAGTAATTCTCAATCCGAATAATCCTTAATTTCATCTATGTAAATAAACAGTAGAATACCGCTTTTCGGAAGTCATAAATCGATTGAGAGAAAACATCTCTGGTGGAGATTTATTTCCCCGAGGGTATCACAAGCCCAGTATTCAGCACTTTTTGTGCTGACATGAATTGTCATTGATATGGTTATATTTATAAATTTACTGTTTACAAATTTTTGAATTTGTTAAAATACTAAGGCTTTTCTACCTCAGGCATAGATTACCTTAGCTGTATTTGGCATAGCTTTTCAACTTCGTACTTCATTTAGCCTTTTTAATTTTTTTTTGATTCGAGCGTCACTGATGAGTCTTTTGTAGACGAAACGCGCGTCTGACGTATATACTAAATATAGTCCTGGTATCTATGATGAGTTTATTTACGGGTTACAAATTATAACTGAGGTAATTACATCAACTTTTAGAGAAAAACAAAGAAACAACAGAAACACTGTCGAACTATAAGATAACAACTGCCATTTTCCTTCCTGATTTGGTACAGGACGTTTTAAGAAGAAATAATTGGTTGAACCTGGTTTTGCGGCTAGCCAAACCTCATGCTTTTATGGCAATTTTAAATATAACACTAAAATGACAAACGACATGACTAGTACAGTTCAAATAAATGAAAGAACATTCAGGACAGAGAAATAATAAATAAACATTACAATAGGACATTTCGACATGTTTATAGTTCAAAGGTACCAGGATTATAATTCAAAACATTATACGTATGTTTCATCTACATATTTACCTATAATTTCTGTTTGTTTTGTTCACGCATCAGTAACAATATAATGGAATTTGATGCGACTGTCATACAACTGAGAGGTTTAGCTAGCTTAAAAACCAGGTTCAATTCACCAATTCTATATTTGAAAATGCCTGTACCAAGTCAGGAATATGACAGTGCTTGTCCATTCGTTTTTGATGCGTTTTGTTATTTGATTTTGCCATATGATTATGGACTTTCCGAATTGATTTTCCTCTGAGTTCAGTATTTTTGTGATTATACTTTCTTCATAAGACTCACCAGTGACGCTCAGATAAAAAAAAATGGAAAGCCGAATAAATACAAACTTGATGAGCATTAATGACCCAAAATTCTAAAAAGTTGTGCCAAATTAGGCTAAGGTTATATATGCCTTGGATAAGAAAATCCTTAAAATGTGATCCTGTCAAATGTATTTAATAACCAAAGAAATATTTCAATCCAGAATTAGGTCTGAACTTACAATAAGGGGTTACAAATATTTAAAAGCACGTGTAAGCAAAAGAATAATAAAAAAAAACAATTACTATAACAAAGAATGCTCGAATGTACCGAAAGCACAGAACCTGATTACATTGGTTCATACCGTGCTACGCTTTGACAACAGTGGTTGTGCTTTATTTCATAGAGCAAATCATAAATAATACTGGAAGAGAAGACACGGAAAAATTCCTAATATAAGTCATCAACAGCTTTAGTTCTTCTACATCCTAGGTTTTCAAATTTAACCTTAAACATTTATTGAAAATTCGATTTTACCTATTATTAAGATATGTAGTGGTGAAGCATATGTACATAATATAGAATTAAATACTTTTTCGGGTCTCTTACTCTCAAACTTGACATGAAAGTCCTTCGGATTCTGACTTTTATTTAGTTTGTGATTTCATCGACCCGGTTTACACACCAATAACCTCTAGATAAAATGTGTTTAATCCTTATAATTCTTCAGCCAAACATACGCGATTATTAGTTTACATTATTTGTTTGAAGGCTATCATATTTACCATCAAAAGCACATTCTAATGCAATTTTTATTTAACAATTTTTTCATTGGCTAAAAGTTACCGTCAAATCCACAGTTGACCAGTCGTAACTAAATAAAAGGAGGGACCCGCCATTTTGAATTCGTGGATCAACAAATGTTTGATTACTACAATATTATCGTAAAGAAAAGAACACCTACCTCTAAATCGTCGATTTGGTGTGATTTTATCCAAATTTGAATCGCAGAAGTCCCGAAACAACCTTCAGTTTGTAAGTTTTCCTTTGTATGACGTATTGTTTAGCCATTATGCTTTGCGCCAAAATCATTCATGAAGTTTCGTGGAATTCTATTTCATATCAAATTTATACATTTTTTCAAGCTCTAACGTATTATTTCATTTTGTAATGCATTATAATCGGAATAAGAGTACTGTAGTTCAAGTGTTGCCACCGTCATTTTTTATCTGAAGGTCGCAAATATCCGTTTTACTGTCTCCTAAACCCATCGCCAGTAAAACTGCATTTGCGACCGTCAATTCGGTTACTCTTCAACTACAGTACTGTTGTTTCCTTAAATGGCAAGTCGTAACTATAGAGTACGCCGCCATCTTGGCTTTCTAAACACCCTAAAAGATTCTTGGTTTTGTTTTGCTAGTCTAGTTTTTGTTTGTCTTTTTGTCTAGTTCCGTTTTTTTTTGCCATATCATTGTCAGTTTGTTTTCGACTAGTGAGTTTCGATATACCTAACGTATCTCTTGCCTGTCTTTAACTTGACTGGTTATTATTTCGAAACAGGCATTACATTAACATTAACAATTATTTTAACATATTTGGACTTATTTTACCTTTATGACTATTTTGATCTGAGTGTCACTGATGAGTTTTTTTGTAAACGAAACGCGCGTCTGGCGTATCGAAATTTAAGCCTGTTACCGTTGATAAATAATTACCCGTGTAGTTTTATTTTTCATTTTAAGCATCTTTCATAGTAGATGTCTAAAGAATCTTAAATAAAAAAGTACCTATCTTAAAAACTTTATATTAATTAGATAGTATCCGAAATTAAAACGTACAAGTAACGAAATAATCTTTCGTCTGAAAGTTTGCTTTGCATGCCACATCATTCGTGAAACTTCCCAAAATTGTTTTATGAATCTAAATTTTATACATTTTCAAAACTTTATTTTCTGTTATATATGCATTAAAATAGAAACAAGTCTACTTTTATGTTTTTTTGTTTTTAATCTCAATTTACTGAAATCCCCGGGATCCATTTATATATGTGTATTGCGTATGGAGAGATCTCTGCAATTAATGCAAGTAGTTTCTGAAACATGGTTTATCGAAGTGTAAACCAAGGGGGGATAATGTAATTGACCAATCCCATTCAGAATTTATAGATATGGAAATCATTTAAAAATTATAAATAAAAAAAATTGAAATTCTTAAATGTCAACAGAGAGTAACTAACGTTTAATGATCCGTGAACTGACTGTTATGTATGAATACAGAATTCATATTTGAATGTTGTAATATCTATCCACGAAAAAATGTCTGCAACTGAAACGTGCAGTAAACATTTCTGTAGCAACATGAGATGGTAATACATGTATCAAGCTTACTGGTACGTGAAATGACCGGTCAATATGCCATGTTGTTCAGAACAGTTTTGCAACTGTATGCTATATTAGTGTAAAATACAATTGCCACCGTCTTTTTTTATCTGAAGGTCGCAAATATCCGTTTTACTGTCTCCTAAACCCATCGCCAGTAAAACTGCATTTGCGACCGTCAATTCGGTTACTCTTCAACTACAGTACTGTTGTTTCCTTAAATGGCAAGTCGTAACTATAGAGTACGCCGCCATCTTGGCTTTCTAAACACCCTAAAAGATTCTTGGTTTTGTTTTGCTAGTCTAGTTTTTGTTTGTCTTTTTGTCTAGTTCCGGTTTTTTTTGCCATATCATTGTCAGTTTGTTTTCGACTAGTGAGTTTCGATATACCTAACGTATCTCTTGCCTGTCTTTAACTTGACTGGTTATTATTTCGAAACAGGCATTACATTAACATTAACAATTATTTTAACATATTTGGACTTATTTTACCTTTATGACTATTTTGATCTGAGTGTCACTGATGAGTTTTTTTGTAAACGAAACGCGCGTCTGGCGTATCGAAATTTAAGCCTGTTACCGTTGATAAATAATTACCCGTGTAGTTTTATTTTTCATTTTAAGCATCTTTCATAGTAGAAGTCTAAAGAATCTTAAATAAAAAAGCACCTATCTTAAAAACTTTATATTAATTAGATAGTATCCGAAATTAAAACGTACAAGTAACGAAATAATCTTTCGTCTGAAAGTTTGCTTTGCATGCCACATCATTCGTGAAACTTCCCAAAATTGTTTTATGAATCTAAATTTTATACATTTTCAAAACTTTATTTTCTGTTATATATGCATTAAAATAGAAACAAGTCTACTTTTATGTTTTTTTGTTTTTAATCTCAATTTACTGAAATCTCCGGGATCCATTTATATATGTGTATTGCGTATGGAGAGATCTCTGCAATTAATGCAAGTAGTTTCTGAAACATGGTTTATCGAAGTGTAAACCAAGGGGGGATAATGTAATTGACCAATCCCATTCAGAATTTATAGATATGGAAATCATTTAAAAATTATAAATAAAAAAAATTGAAATTCTTAAATTTCAACAGAGAGTAACTAACGTTTAATGATCCGTGAACTGACTGTTATGTATGAATACAGAATTCATATTTGAATGTTCTAATATCTATCCACGAAAAAATGTCTGCAACTCAAACGTGCAGTAAACATTTCTGTAGCAACATGAGATGGTAATACATGTATCAAGATTACTGGTACGTGAAATGACCGGTCAATATGCCATGTTGTTCAGAACAGTTATGCAATTGTATGCTATATTAGTGTAAAATACAATTCAAAAAGAAAGATAAAAACTAGCCTAATGGAAAAGCAAACAGAATAAGATCCATACACAAACCATTATTAAAAATACAAAAGATGGAGCAAATCAAGCACAGGTGAATTAAAGTACTCCAAATTTATTAGCAGTGTTATCGCGTGTTGATTTGGGCAAAACATGAACGTGGAAAAGATTATTAAAGTGGAATAAATATTATCTTTGACAAATATTTTCGAAAACTGTCAACCGATTAATGTAGCTTCAGTACCATTGCCAAAGTGGTGATTTAATCTGAATCATTTACATTTAGTAATTGTTGTTTCCTCATCACTCATTTTGACCAATATGAACACTTAATTCAATTGTGATTTTCCTCTTGAAACTCGCTAACTCTCATTTGACATGAGTATATCGATTTAAAAAAATGGGATTTCATATGACTGCAAAACTCATCAAATGAGACATTTTTAAACAATAGACTAACTTGTTTAGCAATTACAGGTCGGAAAATAATTACATAGCTACAATATCAATCCAGTCCCATTTTCCCGAATATGACCTAGCGAATAAGACTTTTACTGGTTTTGCAATACAACATTAATGATGCCTTATGTGATGCAGGATCTGCTAACCATTCCGGATCGTCTGTGATAACGTCCAGTGTGTGTTGCAAGTCTTTATCTTTGAATGGTGTATGATGTGAACATTTGCTAGTATGTTTGGATGTTTTTCTTCTTTAGCCATGGCGTTGTCAATTTATTTTGTTATGAGGTCGAATATCCCTCTTTTATCGTTCGCCTTTCTCTTTAAAAGTCAGTTACTCACCCAAACAAACTTGAGTATTAATAGATGTACTCCGGAAAGATAAGCGGACCCGGCTCTATATGTGGCATTATGTGCGATGCTTGTAAAAGGTACATAATGGGTAACGTCATAATCGGGAAGAGACAATATTTCATCACCGCCGAACCAAACATAATGTCGCCTGCGAAACGTTCAAAGAAGATCCGATCTTCATGGGGAACTACTTTTGATGAAATAATATCTCGTACATAATAATAAAAAAAAAGAGTTGTGGAATATCGTATTATCTTGGAGTTACTCAATGTGCTGACAATGCTGGAACGGTACGACACAGAATAAAAAAGATCACAAAAAAACATCTTTATTCTTTGGTTGTTAAAATAATTTTTTGGCAAAATATAAAGTAGACTGCATCTGAATTATTATATGTTTCGTGTCCCATTAGATAAATCCAATCATTATAGAAGCCATATGTTTACGTATCTTACGAGAGAAACCATCTTCATAGCGTAATAGCGACATTATAAGCATCGTCATATTCTTTATAATAGAGTCAACAGGCTTGAATGAATGTAGTAACCAGTCTGATATAACAGGAGGCGTGTGAGTTATGTTAGAAACTCATTGAAATTTAGCTAAGTTTTTCAAACTAACTATGTATATATTATAAAATAAAACAGAACGCACACTTTTAGTAAAAGTTTTAAATCTCGATTTTTGTCATAAAGTACATACGTGTATTTCTTATCACATTTGTATCCAGTCTACTGATTTTTTTTCAGGGTGGAAACAGTTCTTGAAAAACGAAATTGTTATACCATCAGTTATCTTTCACATACTACCGCTTTTCCTGATGAATTTTACGGATATATGCAAAGGTATAGCTATTGTTTTAAACTCATATTGTTTATACATAGAAATATACCCATTATAGATACTTTTTGTACCAGGACTAAATTTTGTATATACGCCAGACGCGCGTTTGGTCTACAAAAGACTCATCAGTGTCGCTCGAATCCAAAATAGGTAAAAAGGCCAAATAAAGTACGAAGTTGAAGAGCATTGGGTAACAAAATTACTAAGAGGTTTGCCAAATACAGCTACGGTAATCTATGCCTGAGGTAGAAAAGGCAAATTGTATGACTTGAATACATAGAAAGCCTCGTGCAATGTTATTTTATTAAGTACTACAGACTCTGGGAAACTGTTTTTTTTTCTTTTCAATTGACAGATTAAGATCAATGACTTTTGTTACATCTACTATGAAAGATGCTTAAAATGAAAAATAAAACTACACGGGTAATTATTTATCAACGGTAACAGGCTTAAATTTCGATACGCCAGACGCGCGTCTCGTTTACAAAAAAACTCATCAGTGACACTCAGATCAAAATAGTCATAAAGGTAAAATAAGTCCAAATATGTTAAAATAATTGTTAATGTTAATGTAATGCCTGTTTCGAAATAATAACCAGTCAAGTTAGAGACAGGCAAGAGATACGTTAGGTATATCGAAACTCACTAGTCGAAAACAAACTGGCAATGATATGGCAAAAAAAAACGGAACTAGACAAAAAGACAAACAAAAACTAGACTAGCAAAACAAAACCAATTGAACACCCATTGTGAATTTATGTGCTCCAGTAGGGTAAGCATATCATGTTCCACATGCTCCCCTCGTTGTGGTGCTATGTTAGTACAAATCTGGTGGTACATCTTAGTTCGGAAAGTTATACTCGAAGAATTCAGTACGGGATTGTAGTAGTAGCCCCGATTGGAACATGTTCGTCGTCATTCGTTAAAGTTAATTATAAAATCATATTGAACTTATTAACAGTAAACAATTCTGTACAATCAGAGACAATTCAAACACTCTTAAAGGTGAAATGCAAAGGCTTTTAAAATCTAATAAATACTTTAAAAAATATTGGTAGTCGTTTGTGTGTCCTCGCAATACCTATAAAACATATAACTTCATGGTTCATAGGTGAAAGTGCAACATGATTATCTCTCTTGATATAATATCTTAAATGCACGAACAGAATCAAGATTACCTTTCAACGATTAAATACTGTCATTTACATTTACGTAAAACAGAGAGATAAATGAATGGATGAGTAAAAATAAAATCACAAAAGTACTGAGCTCGGAGAAAAATACAAAACCGAAAGTCCATATGCTAATGGGAAAATCAAAATCTCCAACACATCAAACAAATTGATAACAATTGTAATATTCCTGACTTGGTATAGATATTTTCTTATGTAGAACTGGTTTTATAACTAGCTGAACCGATGTAAAAATAGAATTATATCACCTCGTTTCACTAAAGGTATTTGTTTTCAACACAAACATCCAATCTCAGTAGAAAATCTGTATTGAAACATATCTAACTGAAAGTATTTTCGCTTTATCTTTTAAAATTATGATTAACATTCAATACATAAATCGTGTAACAGCAGACCAAAATAAAATTAAAGGCAAAATACTGAACTTAAGGTAAACTAAAACGGTAGATCCCCTATCAAAGCTCAAACACATAAAACAACTGTCATATTCCTGACTTGGTATGGGCATTACCTTATATAGAAAAATGGTGGATAAAATGAGTCATTTTTCATAAATCATTTTGTTTTATATTTTTTAGCAGAATGGTGCATACTTGTTGGTTTTGTAGGTGTCATTATAACTGTTAGTTTTAAATTGTTACAAGGTAATAGTTATTTGATATGAATTAATTTGTGGTGGACAATGGTTGAGATATCAATGATTGGGTGTACCTTATTGCCCACAATCTTTCTGTGAGAAAATCTAATATTCATTCTACAATTAAGAAAGTACAGCTTTTAAAACTCAACGTTTCTTGTCTGCTGTTACCATTCTTGTTTGTTTAATATTATTTAAAAGAACAAAATTAATACCTTCGACGATCCCCGCTGCTCAGAAACTTGAACATATTTATTAAGTTGGCTAATTACTACAACGTATATGATAAGATGAAAACAAAATAATCCTGTTTCCAAGTTCAGGAGTAAAGTTATTACACTTCATATTTGATATGATTTCAACTCTCAACTTACCAGAGGAACAGACTGTCACACAACTGTATAATCATCTGAAAACGCCTATAAGAAGAAACCAGCTAAAGTGAAAAGTTATACTTGGAGATCAAACGATCAAAATTTTAATCGAGGCGAACTTAGTAACTATATGACATTATTTTCGCGAATATTCTACCTCACATATTGGCGCCAACACGACACATTGTGTTCAACTGTTGTGGTTGTTCTTGTCAAATAAAAAATATTTATGTCTAGGTTAACAACATTCTTTATAAATATGTCTAACAGCATTGTTTTTTGTGATAATATTACTTGACATGTGTGTGTGTTTGTGGATGGAAGATAGGTATTATCATTCATTGTCAAGCGATATTTTTTGTCTTTTATCTAATTTTCATCAAAATTCAACTTGATTTCAGATAAGTGTATCAAAGACACAGAACAAATTTCTACACCAGGACATAGTAAGTTTACAAATATAATTTACAACCTATAAAACACTGTTTGTAAATGAACATGTACACATCCTAACAACTGGTCTAAAAGTCGAAGGACATGTTAGATATCTTGAATGTTTTAGATAGCAGATCAATTGCTTAAGCTGTAATTTTCCTGATTAAGTATTGTATCATATGCCGGGATATAAGGTTATGTTTGCTATGTATACCCAATGGTTCACGCTCCTTTTATTGTCAGATTCCCTAAGTTTTTGTTTTATACATTAATTTGTACCTCCTTAATCTATTTATCAATATTGATTATCCGTAAACTACTGTTAGCTAATTCAACATTTTTCTCACTCTGTTTTTAGCAGGCTTCACAAATTATAGTTGGTCTTTGTTGCCATCGCGTTCTCTGTCTTTTTGCAAATTATGCGTTAAAGTATCTCCTTGATATCTTTTATACTAGTGGGAGATATTATGGAAATAATTGTGCAATCGTCATACAAGCATGTAATTTGGTATAAAGGTTGACTAAATGATTATAAAAAAAAGTTGCTGGCCATAATTGTTTTATATGTTTTCAAGATGGCCAGCGCTCATTTTGCAAATGGCGTCATATTCAATTGACTACATTTCGTAAATCCTTGAAAGCTGTTTAATAGATATAATCCAATGTTAGTTTTAATAAAATGTAAATTACAGTTCCTAAAATAGGACAAAACAATACATAAAGAAAGAAAAAGAGTGACTTCCGTTTCCAAAATGGAGGCAAAAAGGTTGAAAATGTATTAATTTTTTATAACTTCGATCACTTAGCAAGTAATATCCTTTCTTGATGAAGTTAAATGCCAAATTTGGTTAGAAAAACAAATTGCTTATTTTATAATTATCTGACAGTTTTCAATACAAAAATCCATTGAAGAAAGGCCACAATGGTAGACTTTGCAGTTACCAACTGGTTTTAATGCCTCCGCATTTCAAAAGTTCATAACACGAGGATGCAACGGCAGCCAAGGAAGTCCTTTTTGGTTTGCAACTGTCATTGATTTTTTTTCTTTCAACCAACCTCAGTGTTCGTGACTTGGTACATGTACCTGTCGATTACATGAATCAGGATGAGCCCAAACATGTCCTCCTTGATATTTTTTTTTTTAACTGTGCTCCAGAAAAGAACTTCGAATTTGCAAAACAAAACGTTCGTTACATCTGGAAATACATCCCATGTCAGTCAAGCTGACCTCTTCCCTTTCCCACGAAAGTCAGACAATATATCACATCCCATGAATGCACGGACGAAAGGAATAGCAGCTACACGAGAGCCATACGCATTTGATATGTCACGTACAGGAAGCCATCAAGTCTTCATTTCTTCCAAAACCTGTCCATAATTGGTTCCACCTAATTTTGCGAGCATGCAATTCTTAATACTACTACATCTGTGTCAATACTACCTAAACATTTTCATAAGCATGACATACATGGACAAACATACGTGTGTCTGCTTTTTCATAATTACAAGGGAATAGCTGGGAAGTTTTCTTATTGCAGAAACATATCTTCACCATAAGTATCATGCACATTTTAAGTCTCTAAAGAAGCCAATTACTTTTAAGTTTCTCTAGTTTCACTTTACGGCCATAATAGGAAGAGTTTTTTTTATCTGGTTATAAAAAGCAGCTTCTCCTTCATTTGGCATTTGCTTCGAAAGATCTTCGTATTGTTTGGACCAATATCATCGTGGAGTTTATATACATATTTTACCTGCCTCCGATCAACAATTTCCTGAATAGGGCATTTTTTTTACAAATCTTACGACTATCCTATAAATGAATTTCCAAAATCGTTCATCACTTTACAAAGCCATTGAACCTTTTCAAAGAAATGCTTTTAATGTTTCGTAGAGTCTTCATTATGTCGTTCGTCTGAATGACTCGAATCACTAGATCTTTCAATTTCATCTTCTAGTCTATTGACTTCTGGTTCAGCTACCATCCGATTGTCTACAAGGGATCTTCGGTCAATCATATGTCACCAACATTTTCCTTCACGATTGCATTAATCTGTTTTTGTGCCTGATCAATTGTGCTATAAAAAAAGAAATTGCCTGTCTTAATACAGTGAAATTACCATTTTTAAATTTTATTACGACCTGTGGGTGATGTTCGCGAAGGTAAGCCATATCTTAGAATGGCTCGGTAACGATCGAGCATAATTTACACGATCAGGACCTAAATCAATACGGTATCATGCTTAATATAGACTGTTTGTAAGAACAAAATTTGACTCATGCGATTAGCATACCACCAAAAGCACAAGAAGTTCTTAAATCAAACGCCAGGAATGAAACTGTGATCGAGATGACTCTTTTCCTTACACCAGTCAATCAAATCATTTAACGTCACAGAGTCATGACATAGTTATATTTTCTGCATTAAGCTTTCATAAGCCGACATTAACGATTCAAACAAAACACATGCATTTATCTAATGGGCGTGTTAAGTCCTAAGTGCATTTGAACGTACGTAAAAAGAAATTTGCCATTCTAGGTGTTGCAATATCGTCTTTATTGATGGCACATGACCATCCACTATCACGCAATATTTCAACCAGAATTTTATAACAAGTCATGTCGATGTGCAATCCACCAAACATGATGATAAACTTATATTCTCTGTACAAATCAAGCCATTCCCTTTGAATTTGCTTATTCGTTACTTAAAGTAGCTGATCTACAGACTGTTGCAAATGATGTTTCTCCGGGATTAACCACATTTTCGCCTTATCAATCGAATACCTGATCATTGCAACTGAATGGGCGTGTTTTCAAACAGTGGCATCATAGAAGTTATACTTACTATAACTCTAGCATTTTTTTTTCTGATATAAGTATATAATAATGATGTTTTCTGCTAATTTTCGTGCTTGTATCATCATTTGCACAATTCCCTCGATTTTGCTTGCATATATCTTCCACTATCATGATATTATACATATTTAAATGATAACTTGTGACCTAATGTTTAGTTATAGAATTTTGAAGTTAAACTAGCCAATATACCTTGTTAAGCGTAAAGCTGTTCAGTGAATCCAATTTCAAGAGTAACTGTATTTTGTTTTCCAGTTGTTGGGTCTTGTGTGTCTAACACAACACAAGTTTTTGGAACAACAGTTTATTAAAGCCGGTCTGGACAAGTGTTAATAACGGACGGTCTCTCTATAACAGTACAAGCAACAGTTTATATACAATTTCATTTGAATATAACAGTTTATCAAAGTTTCTATTACTTTAAAAATGTCAGTTTTTATTCTACAGATACACAGATGAATACCTATGAAGTTGGCATTATTTAACATGTTTTTACCAATCTGGACAATTTATAGTTGCGAATCTTGCTTTTGACCAGTTTATTAACTTATCAAAATCATGTCAGCATATAACCTACATGTGCACATGTACTTATATGTACATTTACTTTTAACCATGAACTAAACAATCAATCTAAAACTTATTTGTATAATTTTCTTGATAGATATTTCCCTGTATTATTTTACTCAATGAATTTCATTCAACATATTAAAAATGGATAAATCTGTTGTGGAGTTGTCACTGTTCAGACGTTCTTATAAATATAATTATTTCTGTGACTGTATCTTACATTAATGTATAGGATCCTTTACTATAGATAATGTAGCTGATCTGTAAGATTAACATTTTCATTTTTATGAAACCCAGGTGGTCGTGTGGTCTAGCGCGCCAGTTACAGTGCAGGCGATTTGGTATCACAATATCTTAGTTACATTGGTTCGAATCCCGGCGAGGGAAGAACTAAAACAAAAGCTTTACATATCTAACATTGTTGGGTTGATGTTTAGACGAGTTGTATATACATAAATTTCACAGCCATGTATCACCATCACTGCTGGTGATCCGATGGATAAATCTCTTGTAGAGTTGTCACTGGTTCAGACGCACTTATATATATATTATTTTCTGTGACTGTATCTTACATTACTTTGTAGGATCCTTTACTATAGATAATTTAGCTGATCTGTAAAAATAACATCTCCATGCCTTATATATCATGTACTGTAGTGCGACGCTAGATTAAAACTGACGTGGAAAGGTAACACCCGGCCACCAAAAGCTTCATTTTTATGAAGCCCAGGTGGTCGTGTGGTCTAGCTACAGTGCAGGCGATTTGGTGTCACGATATCTCAGTAGCATGGGTTCGAATCCCGGCAAGGGAAGAATAAAAAAATTGCGAAAGCAAATTTACAGATTTAACATTGTTGTGTTGATGTTAAGACGAGTTTTATATATATAACATTGTTGTGTTGATGTTTAGACGAGTTTTCTATATATATACATCTGTTTCAGGGTTGTCACTGACTCAGACGTACTTATACATATATATATATATATATATATATATATATATAAATCTAAAAAACTTGCACAACGGTACTGATATAAGATGTAATTATACAAAGATGTTGTAATTAAATTGTGTTGACAAATTTTTCGGCTTCACAATTAGCCTTCTGCATGTGTCAATGGTATAAACAATACTTATATTAGGTCTAAAAATCAGTAGTACAGGTAAGTTTTGGTCTTTTGATTTTAATCCAAAATCTTGAACATTATCATATAAACAAAACTCGATATTCAAATATACGTTACTGTGTATATCTACATTTTAAAATGAGGGAAAAACAAAACTGTTAGTATTTCTTATTGATGCCGTTTTGATGATGTACAATTAGTTCCTATATCCAAAAGCTTTCCCGAACTTGTCGCTGGGCATCACTCCAGTGAATGTTCTGTGCAATCACTAGAATTTGCATTCGGTTAAAGTCATCAAGTTTGTGACCCGACTGTCTGAAATGCTGAGAAACTGGGAGAAGTGGCTTCTAAGAGATATCACTCCTATGGCCATTGAGGTTTTTGTGTAAAGTCTGCTTTGATTCACCAACATATTGGAGGCGACAAACCGAACATTATAGTATGTAAATAACATTCATACTTTTGCAGGTAACATTGTAAAATATCTTATAGTTATTTTCGGTTGCCTTACTGTGAAATGTTGATGAATGTTGCAACTGTAGGCAGCATTTGCCGCGTTTTCCCTCACACTGACGACATTCTCCAAAAGTACTTATATTATCAGACACTTCAGTCCCTATCAACAGTAGGTTCCACAAACTATTTGGTTGCCTAAACGCAATCATTGGAGGCTCGGGAAAAAATCTTGGATAGTTTGGAGTCTTTTCAACTGTTTTTCTATGCTAATGAATGACACCAAGGCTGTTTTTGAGAGATGGGTGGTAAGTAAGAACACAGGGAATCCTTTTATTCTATGTTTTAACTTCGTATTAAAATAGTTCACTCCTAGGAATTGGTTCCGCTTTCTGAAAACTTTTTTTTATATTTCTGTGTTTGTAGCCCCTTTGCTTCAAGCGAGTTTCAAGTTGACGTAGTTGTCTTTTAGTTGTTTCTGTGTTGGAACATATTCGCTAGACTCTTAATATTTGACTGTATGGGATGCTCTTGGTAAGATGAAGGGGATGGCAACTTTTAGGGGACATATATTTATGAGCGTCAGCGGGTTTAGAATATAGATCTGTAGATATGACGCCCTCTGTGAGCTAACTTGAAGTATTGAATAAATAAAAGCAACAGTAGTATACCGCTGTTCAAAACTCATAAATCCAGGGACAAAAACCAAAATCTGGGTAACAAACTAGAACCGAGGGAAACGCATTAAATATAAGAGGAAGGCGATTTTGGATTTAGATTTAGATTTCTCATGAGTAAATTTGATACTTGGATATATGTTGTTGGCATGAGTAATAAAAGTATCTAAATCCTAATATATATATAACAAGTCAAAAAGGGTACAACATCACCATTAAATAACTATAAAATGAACAAATATTAGATATTTCGGATAACTGATATCCTTCTGCAATAATAGCACGATGTCAAATGAATCATGCAGTCCTCAAACAAAAAAATAAAAAATGTCCTAACCGATCCAAGTTTGAATAATATTTCAAATTTGACAACGGTAGTGCAATTGCAACAGAAACTACATATCTAAGCCTCCCAAACGAATAGCAGTCTTATAATGATTAGAAAAATAAGTTTGATCTACTGAAGTAAAATAATTGAACGTGGCTACGTACTTGTTGAGTTGTCATCTTAATGTTATATTTCACATTGCTATAAAAGGGGAGGTTTGGCATGCCACAAAACCAGGTTCAATCCGCCATGTTTTTCTTTAAAAATGTCCTGTACCCAGTCAGGAATATGGCCATTGTTATATTATAGTTCGTTTCTGTATGTGTTACATTTTAACGTTGCGTCGTTTGTTTTCTCTTATTTTTTAGTGTAAATTCGCATTGCGAAAAGACGTGTCACAGTACTTGTCTATCCCAAATTCATGTATTTGGTTTTGATGTTATATTTGTTATTCTCGTGGGATTTTGTCTGTTGCTTGGTCCGTTTCTGTGTGTGTTACATTGTAGTGTTGTGTCGTTGTTCTCCTCTTATATTTAATGCGTTTCCCTCAGTTTTAGTTTGTTACCCCGATTTTGTTTTTTGTCCATGGATTTATGAGTCTGAACATCGGTATACTACTGTTGCCTTTATTTATACATCCATCCCGAATGAATGAAGCCCTGAAATTTAAACTGATAGTTTAAAAAGAATTTCGAACTGTAAAGCCGGAGTTACTGGAAATAAGTGAAGACAGGAAAATGAGGGACTCATTCTATGTATTTTCATTTACGCCCTCTGGGGAAACTGTCCGTAACTTTCCTATCCAAAATCTTTCCCGAGCGACTCTGTCGACATTCGACCAACCCTCTTTGTGGTCTATGATTGCGATCAGCTTGTGTGTGCCCAGGTGATCTCAAATGACGACTTACGGGTAGGTCGGGCTTGCAAGTGTAGTCACTTCGTTGACCAGTCATGCGTTTGTTGAATGGCTGCTCTGTCTCGCCAACATGCTGCATGCCACATCGACACTGAAGGAGGTATACAACATTCTGGGTTTTGCAAGTTACATTGCAAAATATAGTGTACACAGACCCAGTCGAGTGGCAAGTAAATGTTTGAGTATTAAGTATTTGTTGACAAGTCAGACAACGTCTATTACCACATGACTTGCACCATCCTGCAATTGAACAGTTTTTATTTGAGGAGACGTCAGCTCTAACAAATAAGTCTTTGAGACTTGCTGGTCTCCGAAAAGCTAAGACAGGAGGATTGGGAAATATCTTGGATAATTTAGGGTGTTTGGCAATAGTCTGCCAATTGGCACGGATCAAACGTGAAAGGTTAGTAAAGGCTGGATTGTATGTTAGAACAAACGGGACTATTTTGCTGCGCCTCTTCCGTTTGTACTGTAAGAGGTCATTTCGGCTGTTATTGTTAGCTCGCGCAAACCCCTTATCTATGTTCAATTTCTTCTAACCTCGTTTTGTCAAAAATCTGCGAAGTTCCTGTAAACGTTTCGTATGTATGTTGGCGAGACAGAACAGCCATTCAACAAACGCATGAATGGTCCTTGAAGTGACTACACTTGCAAACTTGACCTACCCGTAAGTCGTCATTTGAGATCACCTGGCACACACAAGCTGATCTCAAAAACCTTACCATCACAATCATAGACCACAACGAGGGTTGGTAGAAGGTCGACAGAGTCGTTCGGGAAAGATTTTGGATAAGAAAGTTAAGGACAGTTTCCCCAGAGGGCATAAATGAAAAAAACATAGAATGAGTCACTCATTTTCCTATCATCACTTGTTTCCTGTAACTCCGGCTTCCGTACTGGCTTTACATTTCGAAGATTTTTTTAAATACCAGTTTAAATTACAGGGATTCATTCATTTGTGATGGATGTATAAGTACGTAGCCACGTTCCATTATTTTACCTTATTAGGTAAAACTTATTTTTCTATCATTATCAAACTGCTATTCGTTTGGGAGGCTCAAATATGTAGTTTCTGTTGCTATTGCCCTACCGTTGTCAAATTTGAAATATTATACCAACTTGGACAGGTAAGGGATTTTTTTTGTTTGAGGATGTCTTCCATGCAGTTATAACATCTAAACTGTCACAACCTTTGGAAATTTAGAGTTGTGCCAGTTCACTTCGCAAATAACTATTTTTATTTGGCATATCTTTGTGATCTTTGCGCCGTGTTTGGAAATTTTAAGATTGTACCAGCGTCTGTGGTGTTCGCTTAAATTGTATAAATTTCAAGATGTTGATAGTTTTTCAGTTTGAATATATTAACATAATTCATTTCACATCGTGCTATTATTGAAGAAGGATATCAGTTATCCGAAATATCTAATATTTGTTCATTTTATAGTTATTTAATGGTGATGTTGTACCCTTTTTGACTTGTTATATATATATATATATGTATATAGTTAAACTGATAACAGTGCTCACCATATATATTGAATATAAAAAAGAAGATTATGTATTTTAGCCAATAAAACAACTGTCTACAAGAGACCAAAATGACACAGACATAAACAACTATAGGTCACCATACAGCCTTCAACAATGAAAGCTATGCCACATAGTCAGATATAAAGGGCCCCGATATGACAATGCTAAACAATACAAACGAGAAAACAAACGGCCTTATTCATATAAAACCACTGAGTTACAGGCTCCTGACTTGGGACAGGCACATTCATAAATAATGTGGCGGGGTTAAGCATGTTAGCGGAATCCCAACCCTCCCCCTAACCTGGGACAGTGGTATTACACTACAACATAAGAACAAACTATAAAAATCAGTTGAAAAAGGCTTAACTCATCAGATGGAAAGTCCATCATATTGTCTTTTTAGTATCTGGGTTTTTTTTATCAAAGATTGGGTCTAAAGTGTACGTCTGTTCTGCATCTGTTTTTACCAATTTTGAGTCTTGAGTGTACGTCTTTATGTATCTGTTTTTATCAATGTTTGAGTCTTGAGTGTAGGTCATTTTAGTATCTTGCTATCAATGTTTTGTCTTGAATTTAACTCTTTTTAGTATCTGTTGTTATCAATGTTTGGGTCTTAGTGTACATCTTTTTATTATCTGTTGTTATCAATGTTTGGGTCTTAGTGTACATCTTTTTAGTATCTGTTGTTATCAATGTTTTTTCTTGAATGTAACTCTTTTTATTATCTATTTTTATCAATGTTTGGGTCTTAGTGTACATCTTTTTAGTATCTGTTGTTATCAATGTTTTGTCTTGAATGTAACTCTTTTTAGTATCTGTTGTTATCAATGTTTTGTCTTGAATTTAACTCTTTTTAGTATCTGTTGTTATCAATGTTTGGGTCTTAGTGTACATCTTTTTATTATCTGTTGTTATCAATGTTTGGGTCTTAGTGTACATCTTTTTAGTATCTGTTGTTATCAATGTTTTGTCTTGAATGTAACTCTTTTTATTATCTGTTTTTAACAATGTTTGGGTCTTAGTGTACATCTTTTTAGTATCTGTTTTTATCAATGTTTGGGTCTTAGTGTACATCTTTTTAGTATCTGTTGTTATCAATGTTTTGTCTTGAATGTCACTCTTTTTAGTATCTGTTTTTATTAATGTTTGAGTTTTGAGTGTACGTCTTTTTAGTATCTGTTTTTTTATAAATATTTAAGTCTTGGATGTAAGTCTTTTTAATATCTGTTTTTGTCAATGTTTGAGTCTTGGATGTAAGTCCTTTTAATATCTGTTTTTTATAAATGTTTGAGTCTGGAATGTAAGTCTTTTTGATATCTGTTTTTATCAATGTTTGGGTCTTAGTGTACATCTTTTTAGTATCTGTTTTTATCAATGTTTGGGTCTTAGTGTACATCTTTTTAGTATCTGTTGTTATCAATGTTTTGTCTTGAATGTCACTCTTTTTAGTATCTGTTTTTATTAATGTTTGAGTTTTGAGTGTACGTCTTTTTAGTATCTATTTTTTTTATAAATCTTTTTAATAACTGTTTTTGTTAATGTTTGAGTCTTGGGTGTAAGTCCTTTTAATATCTGTTTTTTATAAATGTTTGAGTCTGGAATGTAAGTCTATTTGATATCTGATATTATCAATGTTTGAGTCTTAGATGTACCTCTTTTAAGTGTCTTTATTTATCAATTTATTAACTACTATCATTCTAAAGGATGCCTTCTATGTATTCATTAATGTTTTGATACTGGAAACTTTTTAATAATAAATATCAATGAAATGAGAGTCATACATTTTTTTTTAAATGACTACAGAAACCCTGTTTGCCACTCCGTCATGGTAATTTTGCCTTTTACTGACGTGTTTTCTCAACCCTGCGATATTTAGAATGTGTTAGAAATAAGCAATGTGCGCCTTGAAATCTTTAATCACAAATACATTTGGCACATCCTCACTTGGTCACTAAATTGAAAAAATTGTCCTAAAAATGCCCTTGTATTTACATTTTGCATAATGTGTACTTATACACAAGGTGAAAACTATCTACTACAGATACTTGTCAAAAACAAGAAGATCACAGAGGCTAGAACATTTAATTTCACATTCAGGTATACACTCCGCCATAATAAAATTAACGGTACCAATTTTCTTGCACCATAAGTTGAGCACCACCCAATTTAATTTAGAAATAATTATTTTTTTAATTACTTTTTTTTATGAAAAAAATAATATATATTAAACCTGTAAACAATAGGTAACATTTTGATACAGGTAAAATGTCAATCGATTACATTTTGATTGTTCAAAACCAGTTTTAACAACCTGTCTTTTGTGTTTTTCGCGTAACTGTTTTTGACTAAACACAAATGATTTTAGCACGTGCATTTCGCACTTGAATTAGCAATTGATATCAAACTTTTAAGATGGCAAGACGAAAACTGAGTATTGCGGAACGCTGGCAAGTTGTAGGTATGGCAAATACAGGTCTAAGTTGCCGTAGAATAGCGGTCCATTTTGGTGTTAACCACACTGTGATTATCAGGCTCGTGCAGAGATACCGACAGACAGGGTCAGTTGAAGACCGCCCTAGAGCAGGCAGACCACGTAAAACTACTCCCAGAGAAGACACAAATCTTTCCCGGCAAGCAAGATTGAAACCTTTCTCGTCTGCTGATCAGCGTCGTAGACTTTGACCTATTGGGGTATAGTAAGTGTGCGTACTGTGATACGTAGGTTGCATATTTCCGTCTAAGGGCTCGGAGGCCAATAAAGCGCCCGGAATTAATTTTAAGACACCGTAGAGCAAGACAACAGTGGGCTAGGAACCATCGCCGATGGACTTTACGCAGCTGGAGAAGAATTCACTGGTCCGATGAAAGTCGTTTATAAACGACGACAGAACACGTGTTTGGAGGGAAAGAAACACCGCATATCGAACAAACAAATCATACTTTAAATTTTTAACATATCTCGTAGCTAATGCCCTTTTAAAGAAACACCAGTAATACATAGATTACGATCATTGAAATCCAATGCCGTCAATATAACGTAACTATAAACAAATGTCACAAAAGAGGGAGGTTCAACTATCTTTGAAAATGCATATACTAAGTTCGGAATATGACAATTGTTTTTCACTCGTTCCATTGGTTTAAAACGTATGATTTGCTACTTTTTTATTTATTTATTTTACTACTTTTGCTCAAGCCTACAATTTAATCAGTTTCGTGTCACCGTCGTGTTATTAATGTTCGATGCGAACGTGTGTATTTGAATGAAAGCCATTGTTTCCTTAAGATGCCTTTAACAAACTTTGTATTTGCACGTCTTATTCCATATAATCGTATTTGGAAACAATCTATATTAGTATGTCTATTAACAAATGTAAAGCAAGTGATATTAGCCCATTCGACGCAGTTGGTCTCGCTCCGTTTTAGCACTTGCAGTATCCTGGTAAATTCCATTGGTTTGGGATTTAAAAACGGATTTGAGTTTACAGGTTCTTGAACTAATGCTGCTTCTTAGAATTCCTTGTGCTATTAGTCATCACTTTTGAGTATATACGAGATTTATATTCATATCCTTCAGGGCTAGAAAGTTTGGCATTCTTTTAATATTTTAGTAGTTAAAATAACCTCTAAACTCTTACCACCTCTTTTTCTTGCCTTCTTACAAATCGAAGTATTTTTATGAACCAATACGTATGGTATGGAGATATGGCCAAAGCCTTCACTAGCAGTTTTTCAATCAATGCCAAATGCAAAAAAGTTGAACATGATCAAGGTGGTAAACCCCATATTTATGCATGAAGCATACTTACTATAGGTTTTTACAGTTAAGGAGATGTGTTATGATAGACAGAAACAATTAGTCATACATCGCATGATATTTTATAGTGATTGACAAAACATACACAACATTGAAAACTATGTCTAAGACTGTGGTAAGTACAAGTTCAATGGGATACAGATTTCTCCCGGTACAAATTGATATAGCGATAACCACTAAGAGAAATCTAAATTCTGATTTATACTAAGTAATAATCAGTCTAGGTCAATATTCGAATAGCTACTGGTAGGAAAAGAGATATTCATATGTGTAGTTTGTATATTCTTATTAACATTTGACACATACTGCGATTGATATGGTTGTAATAATATATGACTTTGTAATCTCATTCATCACTATTATCTTAATGTCATGTTTGCAAGCAATAAACATGTACTTGTGTTTCGTAAAAAAAATCACATCCTGTTTCTTCTTTATATTGAGTACAACATTTAGTTTGGTTTAGTTTATATAATAAGATGTATAATTCTGTCAGTTTTTCAAGTAATGCTATATGAAATAAACACCAAGATGTTCCAACTGCGTTTCATATTTCTTAATATTAATAAGATTATGTAAAAAAAACTGACTGTACAGTATAAAGCCTTAAATATATGGGTGATTCAACATGTAAGTGTTTCAAATGTTTGTAGATAAAAGAAAACGCCTTCACAAATTTTCAATGACAGCTGCCTGTTTGTTAGTTTCTACCAGCATTTTATCATAATAATAATTTTCTACATACTAATATCATGCCAGTACCAGGTCAGGTATTTCCATTTGTTTGATGTGTTTGGGATTGTTATTTTGTTATTTGATAAGCGATTTTTTAGTTTTGAATTTCCGTGGAGTTCAATATTTTTGTTATTTTATTTTTTATTTTGAATAAAGTGATAAGCTACGACTGTCAAACTACTTCTTTGAATGTAATAAAGACACCAGTAGTATACCGCTGTTCAAAACTCATAAATCTATGGACAAAAAACAAAATCGGGTAACAAACTAAAACTGAGGGAAACGCATTAAATATTAGAGGAGAACAACGACACAACATTATAATGCAACACACACAGCAACGGCCTAAGCATTAGACAAAATCAGATGAGAATAACCAATATAACATCAAAACCAAATACATGAATTTGGGATAGAAAATTACCGTGACACATCTTATAGTAATGTGAATCCACACTCAAATATAGGAGAAAACAAACGACACAACGGAAATTCAACGTAAAAATGTTACACCCACAGAAACAAACTATGATATAACAATGTCCATTTTCCTGACTTGGTACAGGACATTTTTAAAGAAAAAAATGGTGGGTTGAACCTGGTTTTGTGGCATGCCAAACCTCGCACTTTGATGGCATTGTTAAATATAACATTAAAATGACAACATAATAATACAGGACTACAATACAAATGAATAGGAGAACGTATTAGGCAAAGATACACATGAATAATAGATAACAAAAGGCATCAGGTTTAAAATTCAATACGCCAAAAACGCCCCTCGTCCACACAAGACTTACCAGTGTCTTGTATAAATAATCAAATGGACGTTTTTACGACATTCACTGCATTCACCACCCTCACACGGTCATATATATGTGAATACTAAAGAAGGACGAAAGATACCAAAGGGATAGTCCAACTCATCAATCGAAATTAAAAAAGAGGGACGAAAGATACCAAAGGGACAGTCAAACTCATAAATCTAAAACAAACTGACAACGCCATGGCTAAAAATGAAAAAGACAAACAAACAACAGCACACACGACACAACATAGAAAACTAAAAAATAAACAACACGAACCCCACCAAAAAACTAGGGGTAATCTCAGGTGCTCCGGAAGGGTAAGCAGATCCTGCTCCACATGCGGCACCCGTCGTGTTGCTTATGTGATAACAATCCGGTAAATAGTCTAATTCGGTAGGTCACATTCAGGAAAGGGAAGGGGATTGTAGTTACGACGTAAGGAACATATCCGATATCATTTGTGATACGGTTATTCCATAACGGTCAACCAACTCGTGATGGCGTCCGTAAAATTTACGAAACGATGATTTAAACTTCACCATTTGGAACTCTTGGTTTAATAGCTTCCTTGTGAGCAGCAACCCTCTATCAAGAAAATCATGATAGGAAATGCAAGCACGGGAATATCGTATCAATTGGGAGATATATACTCCGTATGCAGGTGCTGCTGGAATGTTGCTACTTAGAAATGGAAAGTTCACAATTGGAAAGCTGAAATCATCTCTTTTGTCGTAAAGTTTTGTTTTCAACCGACCCTCATTGTCAATTTCTAGATGTAAGTCAAGATATGAGGCCGACTTAACTGTATCTGTAGTATCCTTTATCTCTAGCTCGATTGGATAGATGCGGTCCACATAGTCACCACATTTTGAATTATTTAGTGAATGCACATCATCTATATAGCGAAAAGTAGAATTAAAGGATAGTGCTAACTTCTTATCTTTCTTCCTAAGAAACTGACAGCGCTAAAAATTAAAAAGACAAACAGACTAAAAATAGTACACATGACACAACATAGAAAACCTAAAAAAAAAAAAACGAACCCCACCAAAAACTCGAGGTGATCGCATATGCTACGGAAGGGTAAGCAGATCCTGCTCCACATGTGTCACCCTTCGTATCGCTTATGTGATCAGAAATACGGTAAATAGTCTAATTGGTAGGTCACATTCATGAAAGGCAAGGGGATTGTGGTTATGGCGTAAGGAACATATTCGATATCATTTGTGAAACGGTTATTCCATAACGGTCAACCAACTCGTGATGGCGTCCGTAAAATTTACGAAGGGATGATTTCAACTTAAGCATTTGGAACTCTTGGTTTAATAGCTTCCTTGTGAACAGCAACCCTCTATCAAGAAAATCATGATAGGAAATGCAAGTACGGGAATATCGTGACGCAACGTTAGATATTGCTACTTCCACGAAAAATAGCCCTAAGTAGTTTTTTGACGGGAACATTTTCTAAGATATGCTGAAATAAATATGTCAAGTAATATATGAAAATAAAGATTGCTTCTTGAATATTCACTTTACGATAGAAAAAGAATAAAAAAAAATAATATCATAGGCATCGGAAGACACAGATTATGAGAAAAAAACGTTTACTTAGTGTTGTCCCATGTAACAAACTGAAAACATAAATTGAACAATTCGCTAAATGTTCAAGCAACTCTTCGAAATTGTGCATAAACGTTCTACGACGTGATATATTTCAGTACTAGTTTACATGGCTGTCTCCATTTAACATTTGCATAGATATTTTTAAAAGAATATGATGAAATGAAATGTCTCAGGGTAAATATAGTCTGGAAACTTGAAATATTTCAGCCTAAAAAATACAATTTTGACATAAAATCTAGTGAATTTTTAAAATCGTTTTGTACTAAGTGTAAGCTTCAAAACCACAAATTATCAAACAATTTAGCTACATATTCAATTCAAAACAATAGGTTTTCAATGTCTTACTAAATGTCCGAGTTAAACTTTCATGCCTTCACAAAACTGTTATGGCCAAAAAACAGAAAATGGATTTCGTGAAGACTATTTGTCGTCTTTGAAAACTATACAAATAAAAAGTACTTTAAAAGCTGCAATTGATACACCAAATTGTATTTTGATTAAAGGTTATCTATAAAAAAAAATGCGAATTAATGAAAATGTCTTGCAAGTTTGTCCGTAAACATTATTTGATGTCGCAACAAGCGTTATATCCATATTCTAGGGATTGCATGAACTGCATTCGCGGGTTCCTTCCTCTGCTTACTGTAAAAATCTTGCTTTCAACAAAACGAAACGATGCAAAAATATTACAAAGAATGCTAATCTATAAGACCATCGAAAATTTAAAAAACTTCAGTATCATAACTATATGCCATTGTTTTGTTTCTTGGAAAACAGCTTTTAAGTTAATGAAATCCTATTCGTGTTGAATATATAATGCAGAAATATTCCACAAAATTAATGACAGTAAAATCTGTTATCCTATTTAAATTATAAAATCATATTGGATTGGAATCCCACCGCATTTATATATGTGTGTTATACTTTGCATTTTCCCAACAAGGAAAACATAAATAGTGCGTTGTTCCAATTTAATGTTATTTTTCTGTTACAACAAATGGTAGCAATATCTAACGTTGCGTCCGTATCAATTGGGAGATATATACAGGTTTCTAAATTTTGGTATTTAAATTTTTTGTTACTTTCCTAAAACAAATAAATATATTCTGTATATTAATTGTATGTATTTTTGAATAAATCATAAATACCAAAATCTATTTCATTTATATAATTTGTAATGATTAAACATTGAATAAAATATTTGTTTAGACATATAAAAACTGGTATAAAATAGGGGAAATAACAACTCATTAAAGTTAAATTGAACTTATGTTAACTGTAATATTAATGTGAACCACACACTAACTCGTTTATTATGGTTTACGAATCCACTACTTCTATTACATCAAGATTATTTTTTCACATGTTTTATGGCCTATTTTCTGTTTGACTCTGCGTATTTTCATTTTCCATAGGTCCAGAAAATAATGTAATGTCTACAATCAAAATGAGATGGAAGACATATGATTTTTCTTGGAATTCGTGTAAACCATTTAAGAAAAGTTGTTACTTCAAGTGATTGGAATTCTACTTCTGGCCAAATTTGGGGGAAATTTGTGACATTCCTCCGCCCATTTTTGCAATATTTTGTTACAAATAAATGCAGATTGTTAACATGGATATACCAATAAGATATTATATTTTACTTTTTTAACTACTGGATATAAATCTATGAAAGATTCTGATTACATACGTATGCACATATATGACACAAACATTATGCCTAATTGAGAAGAAAGCAATGTAAAGATAATGGTAAAATTTATGAGGGTAAATTTTAATATTGTTTATTGCTACCTTAAATGTAATGAAATATGAATAGATAGCTGTAGCACTCCATGTATGTTTAAACTTTAGATAAGAGCTGATAAATTCAACGGAAATGTATCCCAAAGTCAACAGTAGTATACCGCTGTTCAAAAGTTATAAATCGATTTAGCAAAAATAAATCCAAGTAATAAACTTTAATCTTGTTTTGTCATAAAAACCTGTTTAAGTGTTCATCATGTGTTTATCGTAATCACTGATTCATGAATGAATAAGAAGTAATGTCTGCAATATTGTTTGATCCACGTGAAATCTTATAATTAACCTTTCAATGTCCTTTTTGTAACATAAAACATATTTCTTCACAAATGGTTTAACAGTTCTCTACCAATTTTTTGTTGCAACTGTATTACAAGACAAAGCAATAGAAGTAAGGATGAACCTGCAATAAAAAAAGTAACGATATAAAACTCTGAAAATTAGAGACAATAATATATAAACATAAAGTGTTTTTTTTTACCTAAAAAACAATTGTCAGTAGAAAATCTAGCTCTAACACTGTTATTACTAGAATATATACCGCAAAACTAGGCAGTGTTGCCGTAGAAGTTAGAAATAAAATGTGCAGGTTCGCGCCACGCTCGGGAAGGAAGTTACGAATCAAATCTACTCTAACATCGTTAGGTTGATTTTCTAGGCACTTTATATATGTAGGACTCGAATCTATGGTGGGTTCAAAATCTATGGCAGATTCCTAATTTATGGCAAATGTGACGTCATGCCATTCCTAATCTATGGCAGATTATTTACAATCCTAATATATGACAAGTTTTGTTATTTCCTAATATTTTGCAGATTTTTGTTAGCTCCAAATTTATGGCAAATATTGTGCAAATTAAAACTAATGCATTAAATAAACGACCAATGACTTTCATTAAACAAGTGATCATGTTTGACAACGGGATCATGTCTATAAACAGATGTGTGAATAAACTCATAATAGATACCAGGAATACATTTTAATATTTACGCCAGACGCGCGTTTCGTCTACAAAAGACTAATCAGAGACACTTGAATCAAAAATGTTATAAGATGATAAATTAAGTACGAAGTTGAACAGCATTGAGGACCAAAAACTCATAAACGTTTTGCCAAATACAGCTAAGGTAATCTATTCCTGAGTCAGAAAAGCCTTAGTTTTTCAAAAATTCAAAGTTTTGTTAACAATTAATTTATAATTATGAACATATCAATGATAACTCAAGTCAACACAGAAGTGCTGACTACTGGGCTGGTGATACCCTCGGGGAAATAAATCTCCACCAGCAGAGGCATCGACCCAGTGGTTGCAAATAAACTCAAGATGTAACAAAACGGATCTTAATATTGATCTAATACTAAACAGGAAACAATAAAATTGCGACCAAGATAAATTGCGGCCAAGATATAATACCACAAACATGAGGTGCAAACACTGTGTACACCAGATCCGGATTTCGACAATAAATGTCTCTTCAGTTAGGTTAGATCGAAACGGTATTTTGAAGGCCATATGATTTATCTCAATTTAGGATAGACTCTTGAATTTAACTAGTCAAAAAAAAAAAGATGAACGGAACATATAAACCGGAGGGAAAATATGGTACAAGACTAAACGAAAAAATATAAACAAGTCTTAATGGAAAACTAAGTGTATATAAAACAGTAAGGCGTCATACATAATCATTCGGAGCAATTCATTCGTGATTTTGCCGTTGAAAAATCAGTTTATTGTTTGAGGACGATAACTTTGTTGTCAGAACGTTGGGCTTCACATTTCAACCTTCTTAAAATATAACTCTGAGTAATTCGCAGCGTTCTTCTTCTTCTTTCGGTTTTTAGTGGTCCATCATTGATCTGAAGATTATTTACTGTTTTGCGCAGCGTGGCATAACAGACATTAAATTTGAAGCGCGTATTTTTTTTAAATCAGATTTTATATATACTTATAATAAGTTAAATGCATTTATGGTAACATATGGTGTGAGCTGTTCTCTGAAAGTGTCGTCTGTAGTGAAAGCGACTGTATGGATTCGCAATACATTCCACTGTGTTATGGTATATGTTGTTTTTTTTTGGTTGAAATGTGTCTAAAGGTGCGGTTTCTACTGTCTGATGGTATGAGAATAGAAGATGGGTTTGTGAATTCACATTACTATAAGACGTGTCACGGTAATTTTCTATCCCAAATCCATGTATTTGGTGTTAATGTTATGTTGGTTATTCTCATCGGATTTTGTCTAATGCTTAGTCCGTTGCTGTGTGTGTTACATTTTAATGTTGTGTCGTTGTTCTCCTTTAATATTTAATGCGTTTCCCTCAGTTTTAGTTTGTTACTCCGATTTTGTTTACTGTTGCCTTTATTTTTGCTCCGATTGGATGTACTTTTTTGTAGAACATAATTAGTCCTGTGCTTTGTCTTTTTTCTTGCCAGTTTTATAAGTTTATCATGGCTGTGGGACTACTGATGTTATGATACCTGTTACAGACATATCTGGAAGCTCGCCTTTGGACCATTTCATAGATATGCCTGAGTTAGGATTTTTTAACAAAGCCCAAATATTTGTTGCCATTAGCTATGATGCTGTCTGTGTGCTTTGGCCTTTTTCATCATGAAAATCATGTGTTATTTGTGAGCGAGGCTGATTGGGAATATTTAACAACAAGATTTTGGTATCTTCAATTAACCTTTTTCTTTTAAAGTCGAGACTTTCTTGACATAATCCTGGTTCATCAGCTCTCTCTTCTCACACGACAAACGTTTTACAAAGTCTGTGTAGCAACTTCAAGCTCTTGGATATGTATATCCTTTTGCAGCCGACTTTTGTATATTGCTACATTGGTTTAAGAGATTGATAGTTTCAAAATAAAAATAGTCTCCTTTCATATTTATTTTAGCGGGGGCGACTGCTCAAATTGGAATCATCATATGAATTCAAAATGATTTGCCAGTATCACAACAGTATCTTTTAAAATGATAGTCGACATATTATTATTTTTTCCGCTATCCTACATTGTATATTTGTATTTATTTTTATAAAAAAAATATTCTTTACTGCTTTGAACACTTTAAGTATAGTTTTAATATGCTAATACACCACATAATATTATTAAAGCAGGGTGTAAGTGAAGATTTTGAATGCAGCCGTAAACATACTGATCAACGAATCAAGATTTCAATATGATATATCATATTGTATTGTATTGTGACTGAACATTAAACACACATATAAATAAATATGATGAAGACGTCATAAAAAAGTTGTTGTAGACGAAAACAAAACATTGACATACACACATTTTAATTGAGAAGCAGGAGATACATTTCTGTCTTTTGATTATATAAGACAATAATAAAACAAGTTGAATGCGATGTGACAATTGAATGTTTGCATACTGTTTTTGTTGTATATATGATACTTACTTTTGGTGCAGCACATTGTACCACTTGTACTATCTGTGCCATCTGTATTACCTGTAGTCTCACACGTAGTTGTTATAGTTTTATGAGGTGCTAAATCTTAAATAAAAGAACGAAAACTTTCAATAGCTGTTGTTATGCTCAGTTAAGAACGAGGTCAAAACATCTACTTTAACTATGATTAAAATATGTAAAATGGCACCTCCTACGGTATGTCCATTTACGCTTTATTATAATGGTCGCCCTATTTGTGTTATTTGGTAGTGATACATTTATTGATTTATCGCTAAGTAAGTTTATCCCTGACCGCGCATGTTTTTAAAAGTGTAGATAAATTTGATCTCTAATCGTCATATTTTGGCAAGGGCTACGGAACTTTTTAATTTGGAAAAACACATGAATATACGCCCTTTTTTACGATTCAAGCATGTAATTTCTAAATATCTTTGTTTTCGTGCCTCTTATTTTAAGCATGGCTCAATTTGGAGCAGGATATAATTACCCTTCCGGAGCACTTGATATCACCCCCCGTTTTTGGTTGGGTTCGTGCTTCTGTTGTACCCCTATTTGTGACACTTTTTTTTACTATCAATGCAATCAGATGAAAATACGGACAGCTAAAAGCCCCGTTTATTAACTTTTTGCAATGTTATCACTTACACTGATCCTTAAAGTAATGTAGGTTGAATCTATACACTTACTTGTATCTGTAAACTGAATAGTAGCATTTATATTGCACCCTTTCTTGATTCTGGCCTTACATGTGGCAGTAAATGTTTCTTTAGCTTCTTCATATGTCCAAAAATAACGCTTCCCGTCTTTTGAACATTGACATTCAAATAAACTACAAGGGCTGCCTTTATGAGTTAAGTAGCACTCTCCTTGGTAAAGACGAATATTATTTGCTGTTATGGAATTAACTAAAAACTGAACTGTTTTAGATGGTGGAGCTCTTTGCAAGCTGCAGTTGAATCTAACTGTTGTTCCACTTTTTTGCCCTTCAAAGGTTACAGCAATTGCTAATTGTAAAAAGAAGATTATTTGAAAAGTCTAAACGGTCTGAGTCTCGCGTGCTTCTCGTTAATATTTCATTGATTATGTTACTTGCAAAGTAAAATAACATAAAATCCAAACTCCTAGGAAAATTATGCACGGAAAGTCCCTAAGCAAATTACAAAATCATAAGCTCAATCACATCAAATGAAACAGTCATATTCCTGACTTGGTACAGACATTTTCTAAGTGTCGATAATTTGTGGTTAGTCAAAAATGATATCAAGTGCAGTTCTCTAAAGTTTGAAACAAAATGTTTTATATTATTTTGGTAAGCCAAGCGTAATGCATCTATATTACAAATACTTACATTCTTTGCTTTGCGCTTTCATTTTTGCAACTGCTGTTATCCCATGAGCACATGACAAATACACGATTAACTGTAATAGGATCATATATAGGACTAGATTCCTAAAAGAAATTTTCAAAAGAATTTACAAAAGTGTACATGCTGAAACGTCTCGCCTTCTTTACTAATCATTGATATAATGTCAATAGTCCTAAATACGACGCCTTATTACAACTGTCACATAAACTTAACATTAATCAAGAAAACTAAACATTGACTAATGAACCATGAAAATGTAGTATACTTTCAAATGTATTTCTCTCATGCAAAGCTCTGATTCCTTTCACTGATTTGGCTTTAATTTTTTGGACCTTTTGGATTATAGCTCCTCATCTTTTATATAAGCTTTGAATTTCAAATATTTTGGCAACAAGCATCACTGAAGAGACATGTATTGTCGAAATGCGCATCTGGTGCAGGAAATTGGTACCGTTAATGTTATTACTACCACTTGGTCGATGCCTCTGCTAGTGGACTGTTAGTCCCCGAGGGTATCACTAGCCCAGTAGCCAGTACTTCGGTACTGACATGAAAATACGGATTGTTTTGTGTTATTAAAATTTGCTGTTACAAATGTTTAAAATTATTATAAATTAAGGAATGTATCTCCCTCATGCAAAGCTCTGATTCCTTTCACGGATTTGGCTTTATTTGTTGGACCTTTTGGATTATAGCTTCTCATCTTTTATATTGGATTTCAAATATTTTGGCAACGAGCATCACTGAAGAGAAAACTAAACATTGACTAATGAACCATGAAAATGTAGTATACTTTCAAATGTATTTTCCTCATGCAAAGCTCTGATTCCTTTCACTGATTTGGCTTTAATTTTTTGGACCTTTTGGATTATAGCTCCTCATCTTTTATATAAGCTTTGGATTTCAAATATTTTGGCAACAAGTCCGTAAGCAAATTACAAAATCATAAGCTCAATCACATCAAATGAAACAGTCATATTCCTGACTTGGTACAGACATTTTCTAAGTGTCGATAATTTGTGGTTAGTCAAAAATGATATCAAGTGCAGTTCTCTAAAGTTTGAAACAAAATGTTTTATATTATTTTGGTAAGCCAAGCGTAATGCATCTATATTACAAATACTTACATTCTTTGCTTTGCGCTTTCATTTTTGCAACTGCTGTTATCCCATGAGCACATGACAAATACACGATTAACTGTAATAGGATCATATATAGGACTAGATTCCTAAAAGAAATTTTCAAAAGAATTTACAAAAGTGTACATGCTGAAATGTCTCGCCTTCTTTACAAATCATTGATATAATGTCAATAGTCCTAAATACGACGCCTTATTACAACTGTCACATAAACTTAACATTAATCAAGAAAACTAATCATTGACTAATGAACCATGAAAATGTAGTATACTTTCAAATGTATTTCCCTCATGCAAAGCTCTGATTCCTTTCACTGATTTGGCTTTAATTTTTTGGACCTTTTGGATTATAGCTCCTCATCTTTTATATGAGCTTTGGATTTCAAATATTTTGGCAACAAGCATCACTGAAGAGACATGTATTGTCGAAATGCGCATCTGGTGCAGGAAATTGGTACCGTTAATGTTATTACTACCACTTGGTCGATGCCTCTGCTAGTGGACTGTTAGTCCCCGAGGGTATCACTAGCCCAGTAGCCAGTACTTCGGTACTGACATGAAAATACGGATTGTTTTGTGTTATTAAAATTTGCTGTTACAAAATGTTTAAAATTATTATAAATTAAGGAATGTATCTCCCTCATGCAAAGCTCTGATTCCTTTCACGGATTTGGCTTTATTTGTTGGACCTTTTGGATTATAGCTTCTCATCTTTTATATTGGATTTCAAATATTTTGGCAACGAGCATCACTGAAGAGACATGTATTGTCGAAATGCATTAAATATAAGAGGAGAACAACGACACAACATTGAAATTTAACACACACAGAAAAAGTAAAAACAAAAATACTCCAAGGAAAATTAAAAAAGGAAAGTCCCCAATCAAATGGCAAAATCAAAAGTTCAAACACATCAAACGAATGGATAACAACTGTCATATTCCTGACTTGGTACAGACATTTTCTTATGTAGAAAATGGTGGATTGAACCTGGTTTTATAGCTAGCTAAACCTCTCACTTGTATGACAGTCGTATTAAACGAACTTACCATTAGACAAAATCCGACGAGAATAACAAATATAAAATTAAAACTAAATACATGAATCTGGGATAGAAAAGTACCGTGACACGTCTTATAATAATGTGAGTTCACACTTAAATATAGGAGGAAACAAACGACACAAAAGAAAAACAACCTTAAAATGTTACACACACAGAAACATATAACAATATAACAATGGCCATATTCCGGACTTGGTACAGGACATTTTTTGAAGAAAACAAATAGTGGGTTGAACCTGGTTTTGTGGCATGCAAAACCTCCTGCGTTAATGGCAATGTTAAATATAACATTAAAATGACAACACATCATTACAGGACTACAATACAAATAAATAAGAGAACATATTGGACAAAGAAACACACGAATAATAGCTAATAAAAAGGCACCAGGTTTAAAATCTAATATGCCAAAAGTGCGCCTCGTCCACACAAGACTTACTTGTCACGCAGATACAAAAGTTCGAAAGGCAAAACAGGTACAAAGTTGAACAGCAATGAACACCAAAAGTTGAAAAATGTGTGCCATATACGGGTAGCGTTTTCCGCTTGGGATAAGAACATCCTTAATATTTAGAATAATTCATACTTTATATACTTATTTACCAAGGTATGAAGAATCCAGGTACTCCACCTTCTAAAATATAAAGCTTTTAAGAAGTTAACTAAAGCCGCCATTGCCGCCGCCGGATCATTATCCTTATGTCGAGTTTTCTGCAACAAAAGTGGCAGGCTCGACATAATGTATGTTGTAAGCGAACCAATAATAGTTTATGTCAAATAATACATTGAAAAACATATATAAAAGACCTATTGCTGTTTATTTTTGTGTCAAACGGTCTCTTGTGTAGAGTTGTCTCATTGGCAGTCATAACACATCTTCTTATTTATATATAAAAAGACAGTGCAAAACGTTTTAAGTTTGTTTGAAAACATTTCTGAAATGATTAAAAGTCAATTATATCACACAAAATAGATAAACAGCAACCTATTCGCCATGCACATAAAATAATAAATTACAGATGACACGACAAGAGCACTTAATTCTACAAACCAACGAATGATCTAGCTATATATTTTAAAAAATATAAAATGACTGAATAAATAGTCAACGATTAATCTCACAGGGCGATGAATCATGTAATTTGATTCTGTACACCACTTAATATAATATATAACAAGTCAAAAAAGGTACAACATCACCATAAAATAAAAATGAACAAATATTAGATATTTCGGATAACAGATATCCATCTTCAATAATAGCACGATGTAAAATTTTAAAAAATAAATATATTTGTACCGGAAACAAATATTAATCGTGTCATAAAAGTATAATATATCTACCGAATAAGTTTTCAGCATTTATCAGACTTTTAACTTGACCTGTTGATATATTTGTAATGCTTTTTTGGTTTTTTACTGTTAATATGTATCTGGTCTATATTCCAGCTTTGATTGTTTGGAAGTACTACACTTTTTCGTACAATGAACATTAAAACTATTTTCTCCCTCCTTCAATGCTGCTCCGGCACCTTTATTTAAGAATTGAATGCTTCTTTTTGTAAATTTATTGGGGTGTAAAAGCGTTGACCGAAGTACATTTTGTAAGAAGCGCTTCATTCTAAAAAATGTACGCACGGTCAACGCTTTTACAACCCTATAAAGTTACAAAAAGAAGCATTCAATACTTATAATTACATTTTTTAGCTATGATCATGAAAACACGAATTTTATATATTTTATTATTCAATTCACTTGTGCACTTTATTGTTGGACCACGTGTTATCATGAGTGAAAAGTTGTATTGAGCATTGCACTGCTTACGGAATAACACGTGATGTGCAGTTAGCCAATCAGAATAAAATATTATAATGAAACATACATTTAATGTAATTATATGAATTTATATATTTTGTCCATTAATTTATTGCTTTTACATTCATAATCTTGTGTTTACGTTCGTCTGATTACCCCTTCTAAAGGGTATACGATACGGTTCACAGATACAAGATAATTTTCACCAAGTCAATTCTAATATGTTGTAAAACATATACCTTCATATGCTACTTTCAGAGATAAATTGGGTAGAAATTATAGACATTTACCAAAAGCTGTTTTTTTTTTACATTTCTATCCCTTGGATAGACATATCTTACTTTTTTGTTTCAAAAGATGAAAACACGCGGAATTCTGTAATAACATCTAGAAATCGTTCTTATTTTGGATAAAAAATCCTTTTAAGTTTTTTATTTTTATCAAAGTTGCATGAGTTTAGGGAAATAACGGTACTTGATTATATTTATCTAATTTTTAAAGAAATGTGTGGTTGACTTTTCATTAAAGCTGGTACTTATAATCATCATACGTTATCAAATCTAATGTCATTTTGAAATAGAGGTGTCCATGAACTAGTTTGACGTCGCGAAAATTTTTTTTTATGTTAGCAACATTATTACCTCCCCTGTAACTGCATTGTATACCCTTAAGGAGGATCGAGGGTAAAACATTTCGTTAAAATTTTAAACATTTATGTTTCATTACCAATTTTATTTATTACGTTATTATTTTTTTCATTATGATAGGGTAAAAAAAAAACTTTTGAAATGTTTATATCATTGAGAAAACTCCAAATTATCTCCCTTAATATCTTTCAACTCATTGGTGGCCTATACTTTTTATTATTTTTTTTAATCAACTTTACTTAAACTAAACAATTTAAAAATTAAATTGATAAAAGTAATTTAGTTTTTTTTTTATTTCAATCTTACCTCTATTTTTCCTATTCGTTCAACAGAAAAAAAACTTAACAAAAATGCATCCTTCTTTCTAAGGCAGATTAAGTGCTTAAATGAAAGTTGACGTCAATTTTTTAATTTTTATTTTCTGTTAGGTATATGATAAAGTTCATCTATAGAAAAAATAGCGAAATCCTACATTCAAAAAATATTTACAACCTCCAGCCCCCTTAATTCATTTCCAGACGTTGTTGACTTTTTGAATGTCTTAAATCTATAATTCATATTTTTCATGATTATTCTGCTTTTTTTTTTAACAAAATTTTTAAAATTTTAAGATTTTAAAAAAGGGAATTGGCATATTTTTGTACATAAATCATTTTACCGTTTATCTACTAATCATTTCAATGTTCTATTTTTATTTTTTTTTTAATTTAGAAATAACGAATCTACAAATTAAAAAAAGTTAAATCACAAAAATACTGAACTCCGAGGAAAACTTAAAACATGAATAACCTCATAGGTTGATATCTTTGGCGGAAGTACATGTGACACATCCTCATTCTTTCAATATCCAAGCTGTGGGAAGGTCGTGCTCCACGTGTTGTCGGCAAAGTAACTATATTCTTTAACTTTTACTTACATTTGCCTTTCTGGCAATATAGCCTTGGTGGCTTTAAGACCTTGGTGGTCATTTATATATGCCTTGGTGGTAAAAGACCTAGGTGGTCATTTATATATGCCTTGGTGGCAATAAACCTAGGTGGTCATTTTTATATGCCTTGGTGGCAATAGACCTAGGTGGTCATTTTTATGATTTTTTACATTTGCCTTGATGGCAACAATGAATAAAAAATACTAGCCTTGGGGGCGTCAAGACCTTGGTGGTCATTTATGTTCGCCTTGGCGGCTTCTTAATAGAACTAGATAGTAATGTTTGACCTTGGTGGCAAAATGTTTTGGGATTTAGACCTTAGGTAGTTATTATCAACCCAGGTGGTCAGAAATTTGTTATGCCGTGTGCCGGTTAAACGCAGGGCAAAGTGCTATCGCTATATAGAATATATGTGGAAGTGGGGGCTCTGGCCATTTTGGAAAATTGTAGTTGGAAGGAGAATAATAAATTGTGTATAGGGTAAACAGTTTCTTTTGTTACTTTTGACTGTGTTGTGGACTTTTCATTTATTTTTACATCGTACATACTGATAGAAATGCTATTTAAAGACTTTGTTTGAAAAGAATAGAATTATTGAGAAAGTGGAATAATTTAGTGTGACATGTCACTTGATATTCATGTTTTTTATCGGAGTGATGTGTATTGAATTATAAGGTGTCTTCGTCGAGGTCCGCGTTTAGCGGTCTGTTTGATTGTACATAGAATTGAATAGAATGTTTTTGTTTTCAGATGGTGTTACCTACAGCTTTGACAGGGTGACGAATGAAGGAGAATAATATGATATTGCACGATGATTCATGTCAATGAGTTCGAACAACCTTTTTAAAAGGAAAGGATTTTTTCTAATCAGAATATGGTGAGAACAAATTGCAATTGAGGTAATGTTTTGATTTCTGAAAATAGGAAAATAATAAATGGGGAAAATATTGATACTACAATAAATTATGTATGTCTGTGTTGAGAAAGGCAGAAGATGCCAATATGGCACGGTATATTTAAAAAACAAATCTGTGATGGAAGCAGCCTTATGTTCAAATGAACCTATTTAAAAGTAATGCTAATAATTTTTCCGTAATTTCATGATGTTTTCTATTGGGTGTATATTTAATTTCATTGATGTGTTGAAATATGTCACAAAAATCTTTTTGTCATGGGAGATTAAATAATGGTTGCAATATTTTTGTTTTGTTTTGTTTTATCTAAATTGATAAATAAATATAATGTTGAATGAATTTGTATACTAGTACAAATGTATACTTAAGTTTTATGTATGGTTGAATTTTTTAATTTAAATTTCAATGTCTACAGTTCGAGGGACACTGATTCCCTAGTTGTTTTCCACGTGGATTGTAGGCAAAGGAATTTTTCCTTTTCAAAGTGTGACTAATGCTGTCTTTAGTACAGATAAACAATTTGTTGTTGGTTAATATATTTTCAGCAGACATGTGAAGAATCGAGTGGAAATACAATTGTCAATGTTCCTGATTATGAAGTAAAGAGTGTGTTTGATTCAATAACAGTGAAAAAAGAGACAAGCCAGCATAGTTTACACTTGGAGGTTAAGTCCCTTTGCTTACAAGCTTTCCACATGCTGAAGATGTTATTAGAATAATGACAATGTTCATTTTGATATGAGTTCATTGCCTTAACTCAACTTTTAAAAGTCCGTATGTGGTCAAATTCATGAGAATTTATTGAATTATGAACGATTTATAAAGAACTGTTTACATGCATCTTTAAATGTTTAGAAGTGTTTTAAAGTAATTTTAAAAGGAATAATATTTAATAAAAGTGTTGAATTTGTTTTGAGTATTGGGAATACTATTCCTTGAGGGAAAGCCTTGCTAGTGGTGTATTTTGAGATTGGCCTGCAAATACGCTGTTATGGACTATAGAGTTTTCTATGCCCATAACTTAACATGAACTGGATGCAAGATTATATCAATCACTGAGGATATGTGTATAACCTCATTGGTTGATATCTTTGGCGGAAGTACATGTGACACATCCTCATTCTTTCAATATCCAAGTGGTGGTTGGTTTAAGGGCTATGTTTGGTCAGGCAATACATATTGCCTGTTTGGGTTGATGAGGTTCTTGATAAGTTTCCCTTCTCCTACCCATAAGTGCCAAAATGTGGATATGTTGGTTTTTTTTAATTTATATTTCAATATTGGTATTACATGTATGCATTTTGGGTTGAAGAGCACGAGACAACATTAGAAAAACATGAGCATTACCATGGGATCATGTTGACAAAACAAACCTTCGCTTTATCGATTTTCAAGGGAAAGGTCAATTAGGGCAAGTGTATTGGCATGTTTGTGTTTGCTTTTTCATTACAATGGTAAAAATAAGATTATATATCTCGGATGACAATAATGTTGATTATAATGCTTCATTTTATGAGCTCCAGAGTAGTTTTATAACTGAAAAACAACTGTGCACTATATCCAGTGAGCTCTTCTGCATTGCATTGTGCATGGTAGTCCACATTTTGGTTTCTGAAACGTTAAGATATTATCTTGTATTCGGTTCTTTCCTCTAGAGTTTTCTATGCCCATAACTTAACATGAACTGGGTGCAAGATTATATCAATCACTGAGGATATGTGTAGTTCATAATCAAATGACAAAATCACAAACATGTGAAACGAATGGATATCAATTGTCATACTCCTGATTTGGCACAGGCATTTTCTTTTGTAGAAAATGGTTGATTAAACCTACTGAGAGGATATAAAGTTGTATATCGGGTAAACATGTAATAAAATTTAGTCCGGCCGTGATTCTGTCTGTCCTTCAACACTCTATAGTATAAAATTATTTTAAGAAGATGTGACGTAACTGCAAATAGGACACCTATCCACCAAAATTATGTTGAAATTTACCGTAGAGCCTCAATAAGAAGCCAAACTAAAACGAACAAAACTAAAATTTTAGAAGGTAGTCAGTGTCATCTTTCGTTTTCATTTTTTCCCAATTACTCTTGCAAAAAGAGGAAGAGGAAAAACTAATTTCAATTTTAAAGCGTAGTAGAAGGATATTTTCAACAATTTATCATTTCACGGGATGTGTTTTTTTTTTACATTTAATATAATATTATATATTATTGAGAGATGAGACTTAAATAAAATATTGAATGGAAATTGTGTTTCTGAAAGCTTATTTTAAAGTATATCATAAGGCAATAGAATGAGATCTGACAAACGATTATGCGGTATTGTGACCTTTTGTATTATAGATAATACATATTGTGTATACCATTGGTATCATTGTAAATTCGAATGTGTCTTTCAAACGTCCAATTTGCAATATTTGCATATAAAAACGGAAAACTTATACTTAACGTCAGATTCAGTGGTCTATAGAAAGCGAAGACTTTTCTAAAAACTAACCAAAAAAAACACAAGAAAATTATTCATGGTTTTTTTTTAAATCAGTGATCTATAGTTTTGGGGGCTTTATTTGAAAGATAACACAATGTTCCTTCTTTTATTTTTTTAAGACGAAATCACTGGTGGAATAATTTTTATGCTGGAAACTGTTTTCATTTTTAATAATAGCGGAAACGAAATAAATTATACTTTTTAAAATCAAAACACCAAGAATATTTAACTCTGCAATCTTGAACTAATAGATAGAAATCTACTGTTTCATGTAAAATTAGAATTATGCTCCTAGGTTCGGTATTAATGGGTTATTTGAAATTTTAGATGACAACCACATGATATTCATATTTCGAAAACACACGAAATTGAGTTTGCTATTGTGACGAAACTAAGTCAGTGTGACCGCCAATTGTTTTCATTATATTTTATTGATCAAATCATGAAATACCTTCACTCAAATTTAAAGAAAGATCACTTGTAAAAATGTAAAGGCTGTTTGGTCTTTAAATGACAGAATGAAATTAACACTAGTAATTTCGTTCAATTAGTTGTCTGCATTTACTGTCATCTAAACCTATCAAACATAGAAAATAATAAGGAAATGAAATCCAAGACGTAAAATTGGGAAGAATTATATGACAAAAAGATACATAAAAAGCAAAACTATCCTTAAGTCAACTTGTGAAGAGTTATATGAAAAAACCTGAGTTGGAACCTAAGTTTCTAGTTTTTCGTAATTTATTAAAGGAGAATTTACGGTACAACCTTTGGATTTTACGAAAACTAAGGGACATCAGTCCAACACAGGTTTTATCGACCAGTTTTCAGTTTATAAAAAAAAACACTTTATTATTTTAGCGACAAAATCGAAACACGATAATCAGCTCTCTTATTTAATTCATTCATTTCATAAGACACGCGGCATATGTTAATTTTCAATTACTTTTCTAATGCCCCGCCCATCCATAGCAACGTGTGAAAATATTTTCAACGGGGGTAATACTTAACAAATAAAACCCGCCTGAGCACGAAGTTTGACGATCCGGAAAATTAACACCCGTTCCGTCCGAAGTTTACCAATTCTTATTTCGACATCATTTCTGTTAACAGACGACAACAAAACACGGCGTGTGTTGTCATTACAGAAGATAATACTCTGAAATATTGTAATTCAAAAAGTATATCTACGCAGAGATGTAACACAGAGCATTAAAAGAGGGACGAAAGATACCAAAGGGACAGTCAAACTCATAAATCTAAAACAAACTGACAACGCCATGGCTAAAATTTAAAAAAAAGACAAACAGAAAAACAACAGTACACATGACACAACATAGAAAATTAAAGAATAAACAACACGAACCCCACCAAAAACTAGGGTTGATCTCAGGTGCTCCGGAAGGGTAAGCAGATCCTGCTCCACATGTGGCACCCTTCGTGTTGCTTATGTGATTACAAATCCGGTAAATAGTCTAATTCGGTAGGTCACATTCATGAAAGGGAAGGGGATTGTAGTTACGACGTAAGGAACATATCCGATATCATTTGTGAAACGGTTATACCATAACGGTCAACCAACTCGTGATGGCGTCCGTAAAATTTACGAAGGGATGATTTCAACTTCGCCATTTGGAACTCTTGGTTTAATAGCTTCCTTGTGAGCAGTAACCCTCTATCAAGAAAATCATGATAGGAAATGCAAGCACGGGAATATCGTATCAATTGGGAGACATATACCCCGTATGCAGGTGCTGCTGGAATGTTGCTACTTAGAAATGGAAAGTTCACAATTGGAAAGCTGAAATCATCTCTTTTGTCGTAAAGTTTTGTTTTCAACCGACCCTCATTGTCAATTTCTAGATGTAAGTCAAGATATGAAGCCGACTTAACTGTATCTGTAGTATCCTTTATCTCCAATTCGATGGGATAGATGCGTTCCACATAGTCACCAAATTTTGAATTGTTTAGTGAAAGAACGTCATCTATATAGCGGAAAGTAGAGTTAAAGGATATTGCTTACTTCTTATCTTTCTTCCTAAGAAGTTCCTGCATGAAGTCAGCCTCATAATAATAAAGAAACAAGTCGGCAAGTAGAGGGGCACAGTTTGTTCTCATTGGGATGCCGACAGTCTGTTGAAAACACGTCCTCCGAACGTTACACATATGTTGTCAATCAAGAAATCAAGCATCTTGATAATATCGGTTTCAGAGAATTTTTTGTTTGAATCAGAGTGATTCTTTACAATGTATGATTTATCCCTCCCTAAGCCAAGATACTTGTATCTACGTTGGCCATTCTTTTTTATGAAGCAAAGTAATACCAACTCTTTCAATTTGTCTTTTAGTTTGGAATGTGGAATACTTGTGTAAAGAGTAGAAAAGTCAAATGTTTTAATTCTGTTACAAGATGAAAGAGAGTTAGATTGTATGTACTCTAAAAGATCTTTGGAATGTTTAAGTATCCACATCTGATTCACGCCACCTCTAGAATAGTCAGTTTCACAATAACTTCGAAGCCCGTCTTTGATTGTTGATAAAATAGATGTTAAAAATTTAGAAAGAGGTTTCATGGGGCACTTGGAAGACCCAGCAATATACCTATTTTTGTAAGGACACTTATGTAGTTTAGGTTTCCAATACAGTGATGGAAGATCCACTTCTTCGTCTTTGGTTGAAATACCAAAGGAACAAAGAACAGACCTATGATTATCCAGGATTTCCTCTTTGGTAAGTGTCGTGAGGGTATATGTTGAGTTTCCAAGTGAATTGTCTATACCTAATTCGTTTATCAAGCAATTAATGTAGTGATTTTTACAGACAAAAACTATGTTAATTGGGGCTTTGTCTGCGGGGACAACAACATATTTATCATGGAGGTCGGATAAGTGTTTAGCAACATTTGGGTCTTTAAAGATTGACGTAGCATGGGCATTGATGGACCCATTCAGTTTCTTGATTCTGATTTGTATTAACGACCTCACTGCCTTAATCCATTCGGATAGAGTGTCTACGTCTTCCTTTTCACGTTTAGCCCATTGCCTGGCATAATCCTCGACTGAGTCCATCAAAATTTTAAAGTTGTATTTCCAATTGATGGATTTAGGCTCACGATATTTCGGACCTTTCGATAACATATTTCGTAGAGAAGTGTTATTAACAACGTTAAGGTCACCGGTAATAACGTGGCCAGCAGGATTATATATGAATTGGGAACTAGCACAAGTGCAATCAGGAGGTTTAGACTTGAAGTCGTCAATATGGAGATTCTGCAAAACGCGTTTGTAATTGAAACTTTTAGTTGCAATAGGTTTGGTATAGGTATAAGAAATTATTAGTACAGACTGATCTTTGAAATAAGGATGTATTTTCGATTGAACTAATTTATGATGAAGGATATTGCCTAGGTTGACGCCATCGAGACCTTTGTTGGCAAAGGAAAGATTTAGAAAAGATCTTTTCTCTTTTTCATCTTTTCCAATGCGAACTGGCTTGAAAAGTCTGTGACTTGCAATATCCGAAATTATAGCTTGAAGTTTGTATTGGTTTGAATGAGGGTTTGTAACAGTGGATTCCAGACATAAATTGAACAGAGAATGAAGTCTTGAAAGGGGTAATGAATAAAGTTTCGTGCGAATGTGATGAATACCTAACGGCTTTTGTATGAATGACAGCAAGTCATTAATAGAGACATCATGCAGAGAAGGTGATGTATAATGACGATGACCATGACTGCGTCTACGTCGAGGAGTTAATGTCTGATCTATGACCGCACATACGTTTGTTTAGCCTTCCTTTCGTTTCACCGACGTATACCAATCCGCAAAGGTTGCACTCTAATCCATTAAACTTTGCTTGGACTTTCTCATTAAAAAAATAGCGTGGAGAATTTGAAACTTTTCATAATACTAAAACTGGATGAGATGTTGAGATGTTTTTTATTCATCAATCAGAATAAAAAAATGAAAAAGTTAAAATGGTGAAAAGCGTTCAGTAAATCAACTTAAGTATAGACTGGCTTAATTGTTATTGTTATTGGTTTTGGTAGGCGGCTTTGTAGTAATTGCGCCTTAAATTCATATAACATAAATATCATGTATATATACTTTCAGTTCTTAATTTATTTTGAGTATTACGTATATGACCGGCTAAATATGGAAAAGAAACTGCTCAAATTGATATAAAAATTGATCCTGTTTTTGTATCCTCGAAGGTTGGCTTTTCAGCTATTCTAACCGATATGAAGATGAAGAAACAAAGCTTTGGTGTAGTCAATCATTAGAAGGCTTTTTGCCAAGAGGACCTTATTTAAAGCATTATAATGACAATAGTGTTTCACTAAATGCTTGCATACGTTAAGGACTTTTGAACAAATGTTGGTTTAATGTTAAGATCTTTTTGTGTCGTCGTGGACGATAAAATCTGAGACAAATAACCCAGGACACATCTAATATCAAGACTGAAACTTGTAATGTTAAAATATAAAATAAGTGTTATTTAAAAAAAAAAGCCAGTGGATTGGGGAAAAAAACAATATTTAAAAATAAATGTTTATAATGCATGTTTTTTACTATGTTTTTTGGGATCAGATATTAAAGAATTTCACCATGTACTGATTTGGTTTAGATACATAAGTGGCGTTTCAAGATACATAAAAAAAAAGAAAAGATACAGGGTTATCACACATAAGACATAAGCCATTTTTTGTTACAATACAAGGACAAAAAAAGCATTATTAATAAAATGAACTATTTTATGCTAATTTAAGAAATAATTGATTTATAAATACAATCGACTCTCGTTATCTCGGAATCAGCCGGACCAGAGAAATAGTTCGATACTCACGTAGTTCGACTCAAATGAAATTCGGAAGTTTGACAGACCAAGAGACACAACTCTTCTTTAGCTTGGTAAAGCTAAAATGAGTCCGGATGAATATGGGAAGGGGCTCGCTTTTCTGGTATAAGATCGATGTGTTTGTATGTCCTGGTCTTTCATTCATTATTATGATAACGTTATTTTTACTTATTCAATAGTTTCAGTTGCGATGTTTTCCTATGGGTTTATCCGAGACAGTAATTGCCAATCGATCTTAGCGTTATTTAGGTCATTTAAAGTTGACAAAATTGTTTATTATCGGATACAAAAGATTTTAGAAAATTTAGATTTCTCTTTTTTTCATATAGTTTTACATAACGGAAATGTTTTTATAGACATGATAAATATATAGTTATAATTTATATTGATTTCTATAGTCTCTCCTAATTCTTTATAGAATGGCACTTGTATTTTAATTTATAAAATTAGTTACTGTTTTGTTCAATGTATATATTATGATGATTTTATTATATGTATTACAAGTGGTGAGACTCTAATAGAATATTGAATCTGAATCTCACTCTTTCAAAAGAAAATACAAGATTAAAGACGCCGATTGAGTAGTTTTTAGGTGATCACCAACGAAAGTCTTAATCCCCACTTTATTCACATCAAAGCTCATCGGTGTAAATTACGATTAACTGTTTTTGATAACACTTAAAATAATTTTTCATGATAATAAACAATGTATCACTAATTATCCATAAAACAAATTATAAAAGATAATCTTAGGTACACTCTCGTGGACTTAGCATGTCATAAATCAATACAATGGTCAGTAAATGGAAATTTAATTGAAGGCACGTGTATTGTCAGATTAACTCTTAAATCCATTTAAATTCCGGAGGTAATGTTTTAACATATGTGTATGATTTAGGCATTTCCTCATGTAGAAATGCCGGATAATATCTTGTAACGTTGTTATATAACTAGGAAAAGTCTCTTACTTGTATGACAGTTGCGAAAGTTTCATTTTTTTGATGACATCGTGTGTGTAAAACAAACAGACTTAATTGGAACAAATTTGGATTAAGCGATCAAGAATATGTTTTAATCTTCATCTCTTTTAAAACCAAAAAATATACAACAAAGAAGCACATGGTAAAGGAAAAAATATTAAAGAAGTATTTAGAACTTGGAGGAGTATCATTTTCATTCCTCAAAGTATAAGGATTATGTCGGGGGTATGTCTGGAAAATATTGTTTGACTAACATTGTGTTATCGTCTTAATTACTATTCAAACAAACAAACAAATATGTAACATAGAAACACAAAAAGGCATAAAGACAAAGCACATTTGCAAAAATGAAAAACAAGAATAAAACAAAAATCCCATGGAACAATAGCACAATGACATCACCATTATTAACAGTTTTAATTGCCTATCTATATATCACTTCTAACGTACAACAACATTCTATTTAATAGGTGTTTCCACTTTTCCGTGGTAAGACCTATTGATTTTGTTCTGATTTTTATTTTTCTTCCGCCTAATTTTCTTCTTGCGCTGTGTTATTGTTTAAAAGATGTCGCTTATATATTTGGAATATGATATTGTACAGTTTATACGCTTTTGAAAATAACACTGCTTAACCGAAAACTTTACGTTGTAAGAGTAATCTCCACAAACACTATTTTTCTGGTGGTCATAACTCCTTCGGAACCGTAATAGATGATTTTTTACCAAATTGCTCGTAACATCTTCGAATTCAGAATTGGTGTGGCTATTCGAACCGAAGATGTCTGGAGACTCCATATGAGAGTTAATCCCCCTTATATATTTGAAATAAGTGATATTCACTTCTAACTGGTAAACCATAAGTGATAGAGACCTAGGGTTTATGAATGTTAGGTTTTTGGTAAAAAAAAAAATAAATAGTAAGTCAATGTCAAAGGTCAAGGTCATATTCTCAATTTTGATTTTGGCTTATTTTCACTTATTTTCAAAAACCGTATAAGATACCGACAAATGATTTTTACTAAATTGTTAGTTGCAACCTGTTGTAAATAAAGGCAACAGTAGTATACCGATGTTCAAAACTCATAAATCGATAGAAAAAAAAACAAATCCGGGTCACAAACTAAAACCGAGGGAAACGCATTAAATATAAGAGAATGACGACACAACATTAAAATGTAACACACACAGAAACGAACTAAGCATTAGACAAAATCCGACGAATATAACAAACATAACATCAAAACTAAATACATGAATTTTGGATAGAAAAGTAACGTGACACGTCTTATAATAATGTGAATTCTCACTCAAATATAAGAGGAAACAAACGACACAAAAGAAACACAACGTTAAAATGTAACACACACAGAAACGAACTATAATATAACAATGACCATATTCCTGACTTGGTACAGGACATTTTTTAAAGAAAAAAATGGTGGGTTGAACCTGGTTTTGTGGCATGCCGAACCTCACTCTTTTATGGCCATGTTAAATATAACACTAAAATGACAACACAACATTACAGGACTACAATACAAATAAATAGGAGAACACAATTGACAAAGAAACACACGAATAATAGCTAACAAAAGGCACCAGGTTTAAAATATAAAACGCCAGATGTGCGTTTTGTCCACACAAGACTTACTAGCACTACAAACCATTAAAGTCTGAAATGGCCTATATCTGTACTCGACTGTACTGATTTTTACTCGACCAGTCTGAATTGGTCTGACTTTTACTTGACATTACTCGACCCCAGTCTGAACCATACTTGACTGTACTGAATCGTACTTGACCCTTATCTTTGCCGTTGAAAATAGTCTGAACTATTACTCGACCAGTCTGAAACAGTCTTAATTCATTCTCGACTTGTACTCGACCTATTTTTCCAGTCTGAACCATACTTAACCAAAGGTCTGAACAGTACTCGACCAGTCTGAACCATACTAGACAAAAAAACTCTACTTTTTTAACCGTTAAAATAAATTTCTATTTCATGACATATATAACAGGCAACAAAATTTATTAAAAATTTAACCTTATATTAGAAATATATCTATGATTATATTTAGGATGAAAAAAAAATATATTATATAAAACTTATATCAAAAAGGGATAATATTAAATAAATAAATAAAATTGTTTTTCTGATTAGTGGTGAAATATAAAGAATAACCTCTACTTGTGGCAAACTCATAAATAAGATCACACCTGGTCAGAGGTATTAAATTCTAAATAACATTGATTCAAAATTGCAACATCCTGTTTAAGTTAAATAACAAGGCCTTTCAAATATACATGTATGTACTAGATAAGTAATACACGAATTTAAGAAAATAGGGCTTTCTTTTTACCTGTAAAATTAAACACACATGTGTTGAGGTAATTAGAACATATTAAAGTGCTTTCTGTATGCCATGTTAATTTGACAAAAAAAATTACTTAAATTATTTGAAATAAATTTTTACTGTTACTTTGGAATACATTTCTTTTTTTAAAAAAGGTTATCAAGGATTGCTATGTAAATTCTATTATCATGATTACATTAAATTTTTGGTTTAATAAAACAAAACAATTAAGCTCTCATTTTTTTAAAATTTATTAAGTTGTTTTATATACTATTTTATATATATATTAATAAAAAAAAAACATTCACTGCATTATTAATTCAACTCAACTAAATCTTTACTAGGTTTAAGTTAATGGTGAAAATAGTCCAGTTACCATAAAATACTTCCGAAGTATTCATAAAATTTTGAATAAATATTGAAAATATTAGTCATTTGTTAGTCACAATTCATTATTTTAGATTATGTGATCAGCTTGTTTTATTTATATTTTAAAAGTTGATATATATTTTTACGTAAGTGTTAATATTGTGTTGACGTTATATTATGATTGATTATTGTGAAATTTTAATTTCAATACTGTATTGAATACATTTTTAATTTCAATTTGTTGTTCAAATTTCATTTTTATTTAAAAAAAATCCTAAATTGATAAAATTCAGTTGATAGATACAAAGAATAGATCTAGGTTGGTTAAGACTTGGTCGAGTATGGTTCAGACTTGGTCGAGTATGGTTAAGACTTGGTCGAGTATGGTTCAGACTAGGTCGAGTATGGTTCAGACTAGGTCCAGTACGGTTCAGACTAGGTCGAGTACGGTTCAGACTAGGTCGAGTACGGTTCAGACTAGTATAAAATGGTTAAGTACTGGTCAAGTACACATTCAGACTGTTAAGTATGGTTCAGACTACAGTCGAGTATTATCAAGTAAATCTCAGACGAATTCAGACTGGTCGAGTAAAAATCAGTACAGTCGAGTACAGATATAGGCCATTTCAGACTTTTAATGGTTTGTAGTGTAGTGACGCCCAGATACAAAAGTGTGAAAGCCAAAGCAAGTACAAAGTTGCTACAAAGAGCATCGAGGACCAAAAGTTTTAAAAAGTTGTGCCAAAAACGGCCAGGGTTTTCTGATAGGTACCAGAACATCCCTATTATATAGAATAATTTATACTTTTGCAAACATTAAATTTTATAAAATGACTATATAAAAGATATACATGATAAAACTGAAGTATTAACTAATTACAGAAAACAATCGGGTAAATTACATAACCCGACAAAATCCAACACAATCCAACCCGAAAAATATACCCGAATTAGTCAAGGCCTCAACGCAAAGTGACGTCACATTTGAAATTGTAAAAAAGACAAAAACATGACGTCACATGTAACACATTAGTTTTGATTGCAAGAGTATGTTGACCGTAAAGGAGCGTTTTCTCCCTTTTCGTATCAATAATTACATGTATGGTCGTATAACTCATTTACCAAGTATAATAAAGACCTAGGTTAATTTTATTAAACGTCATTGGTTTATGACCTTGAAATTGAGCTTACGGTCAAAGTTGAATTTGATGTTCTAGATTTTGACCTTTTCTTTAAATTCATATTTACACACGATAAAGCCATGGGACTTTCTTTTATTAGATTGCAATTTACATGACCTTGAAAATCCAACCGGAAATGACTTTGTGTAGTCTGGAAGTAGCTTTGTTTTGTACTTATTTGATGTAAAAGTATATTAGAATCATATATTTTTGGAACCAGTGTCAAGTAAACTTTTAAAAAATACCGGAAGTGATATTTTACAGACCGGAAGTAACAAATTATCTCCCTTAATTTAACAAAATTATTTAAAATACATATATATTTGGAATTTTTCGAGAAGAACTGTAATAAAAAATATTAAAAACCAATTGTTCAGAGAACAATTGAAGGTCTTTCAACTTCCTACGATTAATTCCCAAGAACTTTTGTAGTGAAAAGAAATTTTCAATGCCGTAGTTTCATTGAAGATATTTTGTTTCAAATGTGAGTCACAGTGACCCGCTACTGTATGAGATATGGGTGCAGTACAATGCCCTCTCGTATTACTATGAGGATCCTCAAAAAACACCCCTAATGATAAATTCTTTACATCACAGGAAAAACAAAGATGACCCCCATCTCTTTTCCATGTCAAAGAGACTTTCTTTGGACTTGAACTCGTCGTTACTGAAAAAAAAGACAAACTAATATTAGCACATACTATAGGGAGTATAGGTGCACTGTACCAAACAATGTTTCGGAGCTTAATTAAAACACTGCTTTGAGTCCATAACACATCAATAAACCATGTGTGCTCTACATGTATAGTGTTTCAATATGCTTAAGGGTACTCGCAGTCACTGACAGCTAGTTAAAATCCAAAAACCATTAAATAATGAAAAATCAATGCATCAGAGACTAAAATCAACTAAAACACATCCAGGGATTTTGAATGTTAACGTCATGAACAATCAAAGAAGACTTTTATTAACTTGTGCATTGCCTAATATAAATGCATCAACAGGCACTAGGATAGTTAGCGTTTAACCTCCTTATAGATAAAAAAAAAAAAGAAAGATCGTGGGTGTGTCTTTGAAAAGAATACAATTTTAATTATGTTTTAATTTGCCGATGACAAAAATATTTTTACAAATATATTCAAATATCTAATTATAACATTGATAAGATAACCTTTACTTATAAGTTTGTGTAAAGGTCGAATTAGGTTGCCGGGGGGTTTCAACAAAAAGTATGGTATAATTGACGATACACCGAAAAATTGTGAAACAAAATATGAATAACTGTTTTAACCTATCGCATCTTTTGCTGCTTAAAATTGTATATTTCAAATAGTTTTGTTAGTATACTTTAAAAATAAGAATCAGCCAAATAACCCATTTCGGGCCTTACACAGTGACGTAATTTATTGAATGACGTCATTGTTTGGTATGTGACGTCACGAACGTCAAGTTTTCATATTTTTTGGCACACTAAGTGCAACTATAAAAAATACAAAACACACAAAAAAATATGATAATAAACAAAATATTTTTAAAACAACAGCACGCAAATTGTAAGGTAACCCAGGTGCTTCGGATAAGTAATTGAGAAGTTCTTTTTAGGCTTTTGAAGCAAGACAAAAGTAGAACTGAAGGTAGCCCAGTTCTATGGATCAGAAAACAGTTCATATGATATAATACTCTCCTGTTGAAATATATGATAAAGCATATAAAACATTATCATCCCTCGCGCCTAAAGGTTCTTGGGCAGATATTGGTGTCTCGGGATGATACGACATATGATACGGATTTTGCCATGTATTATTCTCTCTATATAGCTACCGAAGATATATATGGACGTTGCTAACTTCAACTACCAATTATGTATTTTCAAGACAGCTAAATCCAAGTGCAACATATACATTGAGCTGCAAAATTTTCTTATTTTCAAGGCAGCTAAATTCAAGTGCAACATAGACATTGAGCTGCAAAATTCTCTTATTTTCAAGCCAGCTAAGTGCAACATATACATTGTGCTGCAAAAGTTTCTTACATCTTCATCCGATTTCACCTGGATAGATGCACGCTTGATAAGGCTAGTCGGTCTAGCGAAATATTGCGTTTATCTTCATCATTTTGTAAATATTTTAAACATTCTTATATTTACATACTAAATAGTGTGTTAAAATTACATTGTTAGGCAATCTGTATATTGATATATATTTATACGAGTCTAAATTGAAAACTACGTTCAAACCTATGATTGCGGTGGATAAAAACCGCAATTTGTATACGTGTGCATGTAAAACAAATTTCGTTGTAGAAGGGTCTTAATACAGCACAAATAACATTTTCTAAAAGACCAAAAAAGTGAAGAAGTATATTTATATAAAACGCATTTGACTAACAGGTCGAACAACTGATGTTCTTTTACCCTGCTGACTGCCATTGGCGATTGCCAAATAAAATTGATCACAAGATGTAACACAATGGATCTTAATATAAATTTAATACTAAACAGAAAACAATTAACTTGTGGTCACGATGTTATGCCACAAACATAAGGTGTTAATATTTTTTTGTACACCAGATCCGGATTTCGACAATAAATGTCTCTTCAGTGATGTTAGAGATCAAAACGGTATTTGGAGGGCCATATTAAATGTACCCTCATTTTTAGATAGACTCTTGAATTTTAAGAGTCAATATAGGATGAACGGATCATATAAACCGGAGGGAAATATGATACAAGCCCAAACGAAAAAATATAAACGAGTCTAAATTGGAAACTACGTTCAAACCTATGATTGCGTTGGATAAAAACCGCAATTTTTATACGTGTGCATGTAAAACAAATTTCGTTGTAGAATGGTCTTAATACAGCACAAACAACATTTTCTAAAAGACCAAAAAAGTGAAAAAGTATATTTAAACAAAACGCATTTGACTAACAGGTCGAACAACTGATGTTCTTTAACCCTGCTGGCTGCCATTGGCGATTGCCAAATAAAATTGATCACAAGATGTAACAAAATGGATCTTAATATAAATTGAATACTAAACAGAAAACAATTAACTTGTGGTCACGATATCATGCCACAAACATAAGGTGTTAATATTTTTTTGTACATCAGATCCGGATTTCGACAATAAGTGTCTCTTCAGTGATGTTAGGGATCAAAACAGTATTTGGAAGGCCATATAAAATGTACCCTCATTTTTAGATAGACTCTTGAATTTTAAGAGTCAATATAGGATGAACGGATCATATAAACCGGGGGTAAAATATGATACAAGCCCAAACGGAAAAAATATAAACTACGTTCAAACCTATGATTGCGTTGGCTAACAGGTCGAACAACTGATGTTCTTTAACCCTGCTGACTGCCATTGGCGATTGCCAAATAAAATTGATCACAAGATGTAACAAAATGGATCTTAATATAAATTTAATACTAAACAGAAAACAATTAACTTGTGGTCACGATATTATGCCACAAACATAAGGTGTTAATATTTTTTTGTACACATATACAGGGAAAAATATATTTCTCTATCTGTATTTACACGCCATTTCACGTTGAATTGATTAAAAAATATCCTTATTAGCTTTCTCTTCACATTTATGATTATGCCCCATTGCAATAACGATACATGTGTATCTGAAAAACTGTTCTGATAAGTTATGAGAAATATGAAACATATTTACTGGACTCTCTGTCCGTGTGTTACACACTTGTAAAAACGGTCGAGTTTGTGTTTTTCAAACGATCAAAACCGTACCCGATGTACATATTCAATTTCGGGAGGGGTAACACAGTTCGAAGGAAAAGATCACATCGCCATTTTTATCAACGAAGGACTACGCCGCTACAAGACACCATGTTTAAGTTGATGTATTCCTTCATGAATAGAATAATTGACTTCTCGTTCCAATGTATCATTACTTAAGCAAAACATACCAGCGTATGGAATTTATAATTCAAGACGCTAGTTACTATAGAGCTTTGTCATTGCAAATTCTTTTTGGACAGTGCCAATCAGGGTTTGGAAGTCCTCACAAACTGATTGACCAACAAAATTGCCCGTGTTCTAAAAAAACAAGATACGTTGTCCCTTAAACATGGAGTCATGATTTTCCAGTTTTCGAAAAAAGACTCTGGGTTTCTTACCAGAAACGGGACTTGCTGCGCAATATATTTTAATGTGGTCCGTGTTGATCAAGTATCGTTGGTTTTATATGTTACACTGTCATTGATATATTTTATTTTTTTGTCAGCGGGTCAGAAATTGTTTCTCTTTGTCTTTTCCTTGACAAAGCTTTGCCGGATTTATATTTTTCCCCAATAAGAATAGTAAAACCCCGTCGCAAGTTTTGTGCGCCTGAACCAAGTCCTGAAAATGTACGGCCTTGACACGGTTGATATTTTAGTTAATGATGTCACATTTTGACTGTATGCTTCGCTTTTATATTTGATTCTTTTTTAGTCGATCAGAGATCGCTGGGTGTTTTTTTTTCATTTTTTTTTCTTCTTTTTTATGTACCGTAAAAATAATGCTTTTCTTCATTCTAAATTTTAAAAAAATCCATGTCATTTGGACTCTGTCTTTCTTGCCAATCAAATCAATTTCAAGCAATAAAACCATGAGTAATCAATATAGTATTATTTTCAATTCATATTTTGCGACGACCCCTCACAAATTACCTGTCGTAGTCGTGCTCAACTGTAGGTGTAGACAATTGTTGAAAAGGTCTACTATTACAAACCCGGTAAATAGTATAATTCATAAGTGATTGAATTTTTATTGATTTTTATTTCATTTCATTTTAAATAATATTTGATATATATCGTAATAAAGAAATATGTGACAAGATCAATATTTAATCTCTCCCAATATTACATATACAAAGATTAAATCATACATATATGATATAGTGGAAAATAAATGCTACTAATGAGCACACACACACACACACACACCTCTAAAGTTTTAATAACTAGATGTATTATAGTATATTTATGCTTTTACTTTTTTGCATTTGCTAGAAGTATAGGGGGAGTGTTGAGATCTCATAAACATGTTTAACCCTGCCGCAATTTTGCGCCTGTCCCAAGTCAGGAGCCTCTGGCCTTTGTTAGTCTTGTATTATTTTTAATTTTAGTTTCTTGTGTGCAATTTGGAGTTTAGTATGGCGTTCATTATCACTGAACTAGTATATATTTGTTTAGGGGCCAGCTGAAGGACGCCTCCGGGTGCGGGAATTTCTCGCTGCATTGAAGACCTGTTGGTGACCTTCTGCTGGCGTCTGCTCTATGGTCAGGTTGTTGTCTCTTTGACACATTCCCTATTTCCATTTTCAATTTTATTAAGTGTGTAGGCAATTAAACATAATTTATTCAAATACCTTGAGACATGTAAATATCGTTTAAAAATCATAAGAACTATGAATATAGTATTTAAGAAAAGAAACAATCCACATTCAATCTATCTAGGCTTGGATCAGTTTGTAAATAAACTGATGCAGTTGCTAAATTGAATTATATAAATGCCTAAGAATGTAACTTTGACACACTTATGAGTGTTATAAAGAAAAGCTGTAATATTCTTTATATATTTACGCAATATTTCGCTAAACAAATTAGCTTCGTCAGGCACGTGCAGCCAACCAGGTGAAAAATCGAAGGTTGTAAAAAAAATTGCAACTTAAAGTAGCTTTCAAAGACAAATACATTAAGCTGCAAACAAAATCTTAAAAGGTCAAATATAATACAGGCCCACAATAGTCTTAATTCAAAACAACGTTTAAACCTATGATTGCGTTTGATAAAAAACACAAATATTTTACCGCATGCAAAACAAATGTCTTTGTAGAGGTGTTTAAATTCAGCACAAACAACATTTTTCGAAAGACAAAAAAAGAGAAAAAAAATATATTTTAACAAAACACAATAAGCAGGTCGAACAACTGATGTTCTTTAACCCTGCTGACTGCTATTGTCGATTGCCAAAACCAACGTATGATATACCGCAAACACGAGATGCAATTGATTGCACACAATATCCGGATTTCGACAATTAAGGGGGCTCGAGGGTATAAATCAGATACTTTTTTTACATATAGGATTTCCCTATTTTTTTCTATAAATGAACTTTATCATATATTTTCATGGAAAATAGAATAAAAAAATGGGGTCAGCGTTCATTTAAGCTCATAATCTGCCATTGAAAGAAGCATGCATTTTTGTTCAGGTCCTTTGTTTTTGTTGAACTAATAATTTGGAGAAATAAAGGTAATACCGAAATGAAAAAAGAAATTAATTAAATCACATAAATCACTTAAATTTTACAATTGTTTAGTTAAAGTTAAGCTTATTTGAAAAAAGGATAAAAAATATAGATGATTTAAAAAAGATATTTCAATTTTATTTTTAAAAAATAGCATTTTTGCATCAAAGGGAGAAAATTTTGAGCTTTTTCAATGATATAAACATTTTTAAAGTAATCTGGGGCCAAAACTAATGTAATTTTTGTTGGGTTTTTTTTTGCACCATATCATAAGGTAAAAACTAATATTGACGAGTTTATTTATATGGCTTTCCAAATACCTTTTCGAATCCTAACATCACTGAAGAGAGATTAAGACGGGTCGAGGGTTTAAATTACAACAAAAATTTAATTATTTAAATAAATCTTAGAATATTAAAATATAAAATGACATAGTCATGGTAAAAATTAATATTTGTAATTAATAGTAAAAAAATATATAACTCCTAAAAATAAATTGACAGCTACACATCTCAAGACAATCATCATTTTTTAATTCATAATTTTCAAGAAGGTAATCAAACATATACATTGTACATAACAGTATTCTTTGAATTTTAATTGGATTACCTCCCTTACACTGCTTTTAAATCCTTATATATACCAAGAAATTTGTGTTTGCACTAGACGCGCTATTTATCTACAGAAAACTCATCAGTGACGATCGAATGAATAAGAGCTAAAAATCCAAAATAGAGTTCTAAGTTAAAGAGTATTAATCTAATCCTGAGGTAGAAAAGCCTTAGTTTTTTCAACAATAAAAATTTTGTAAATAATTTATTTATAAAATGACCAATTGAATGACAATTCATTTCAACACAGAAGAGCTGACTACTGGGCTAGTGATACCCACCAGCAGTGACATCGACCAAGTGGTTGTAAATACATTCATCATATATATCAGGGTTTAATGTTTGTATTTGCACCAGACGCTGTTTTCGCCTACAAAAAGACGTATCAGTGCGCTCCAATCAAATACGGTACTATGTTGAAATACATTCAGGACCAAACATTCCTAAAAGTTTTGCCATATACAGCTAAGGTAATCTATTCCTGCGGTAGTTAACCTCAATTTAAGATAGACTCTTAAATTTTGAAAGAGTCGAACAAATAGGATAAACGGATCAAATAAACCCGAAGGCAAATATAATACAAGGCCAATATATATATATGTATGAGGCTTGGAAGAGATTCTAAGATTACTTTATGGAATAAAGTAAATATTGTTGAAAAAGGAAATAAATGATTAAAAAAGGCAAAATCATTGTACTTAGGTTAAACAAAAATGGGGGTTATCCTTAACAGGGTGATTTAAATATTTCATCAGTCTTATAAAATTTGTTTAATCTTCCTGTTATTAAACATTAACTAAGGGTATTCGTATACTAGTACTCAGAGGAAACCTTTCAAGGGGCGTATGTTGGAAGGAATAAAAGTATTAAAGAAGCATCTGGAAAGTAGGGGAGTACTATTTACATTCCTCAGAGTATAAGCAATATGTCTGGAAAATATTGTTTGACTAATATTGTGCTATAATCTTAATCACTATAAAAGCAAGCAAATAGGTTACAAATAAACAGAAAAAGGCATATGCATTCAGTTATACATTTATGAGTTTGACTGTCCCTTTGGTATCTGTCGCCCCTCTTTCAGGCCGGTACGCTCCACAGAGAGTCAAATTGTAAACAAGCATATCACTACCACTACCCAGCTAAAAAGAAGGGCGAAAATCAACAAAGCAACAGTCAAACTCATAAATCGAACTAATAGTTATCAAAGGTGCCAGGAGTATAATTTAGTACGCCGGACGGGCGTTTCGTCTACATAAGACTCATCAGTGACGCTCGGATCAAAATAGTTATATATAAAACTGTCTGATATTTTGTATCGAAATACTAAATGTTTTGCTAATATCTTGTTTGAAATTCATTTTTGCTAGAAGACTGATAATTTACTTTCTCCCCAGAAAAATTAACATGTTATATAGAAATCCAAGTAATCTACATCTCCTGTTTTACATAAATTATATTACTCATTCTCAGACATTTGCCTTTTAATAGTAACTGCTTTGTAGAAATAATACACTGAAGCAGATACCAACTGAAAATTTTCCATTTGGTTTCTAATAAAATTTTAAATATAGAAATAAAACAAATTGTCTTTTCTTCGAACTATGAACATCAAAATTAGTTCTTTTCTCCATAAATAGTGTTCCGGCACCTCTGCGTGAAGAGCACGAAGTTTTATAGAGTACAATTGTATAGTTTTATAGTTAATATTCACCCCACATATATCAAATTTTAGATTAGTTTTTTTATTTACATACAAGGAATATCTTGGTATTCGGAAGATTATATAGACAGAAAAAGAGGTACTGGTAAATGCCTCCGTTATCCTAAGAACCCCTCGAAAGCTGCGAGGGTACAGTGGCATCCATGTACACTCCTTATCGGGATTAAAGGAGATGTTTCAATAACGCATATGTATACGAATATTATTTTACATGCATGAAGGGCAATTAATTCCCACCCAACACAAAAGGAGTACTAGGACACCAGGAAGTCTGTTATTATGGTGAAGAAGCCGAAGTACTCGGAGAACCACCGGGCCACTCAGCTGAAACAGACAAACTATAGAGATATCAGATGATTTAACTCAAGGTCAAAGTAGGGGACAAACCGAAGCCCACAAAGTACCCATGCTAGTTTAAACTCAGATCTGGGTACAAGATGTGTGTTAGACGGTGAAAATTACCCTTCTGACGTACTGATATTTTGATCACCATGTGTCTCGGTACTTTCAGCACTGTAGCTTTCGGTCTAAACTACTACAACACGAACTCGCATCACTTCGTTTTTTGATTGAGTTAAGTCATTCCGATTGATATTATATAGTGTCTTCCTATGTTGTGATGTTATACTAGTGTTTCCGAAAAGGAAGAAGGTTTGAAAAGGTTTAATCCCGCTTTGCACCTGTCCGAATGTGATGTTCAGTGGTTGTCGCCTGCTTAAGCTGTAATCATTTCTCGATAAGACCGTTGGTTTTCCCGTTTGAATGTTTTTGTACACTGAATCAATGAAGTTTAATTTCAGAATCATACGATATTGCTAATTTTCAATCGATTAAATAAACTCATCATAGATACCATGATTAAAATTTGTAATCACGCTAGACAGGCCTTTCGTTTTCATAAGACGCTCGAATCCAAAAAAGTCAAAAAGGCCAAATAAAGTACGCAGTTGACGAGCATTGAGAAATAAAGTATTATTATAAAAAAAATTACAACGTTGGTTTTGAATTAAAATTTTTTGAGGCCCTTTATAGCTTGTAACAATCAATTGTGGCATGTCAAACCTCCCGCTTTCATGGCAATGTTCAATATAATATTAAAATGACAACATTACATGACAGAACTACAATACAAATAAATGGAAGAACATATAGGACAGAGAAACACACGAATAATAGCTAACCTAATGTACTAGGTTTACAATGTAATACGCCAGACGCTCGTTCCGTCCACACAAGACCAACCAGCGACTCCCAGATGAAAAAAGTTCGAAAACCAAAACAAGTACAAAGTTGAAGAGCACTGAGGACCAAAATATCAAAACAGTTGTGTCCAATACGTCTAGGGTTTTCTGCCTGGGACAAGAACATCCTCATTTTTAGAATAATATTCATACAATTGCAAACAGTAAATTTTATAAAATTACTAAATAATAGATATACATGATAAAACTGAAGTGGTGACTAACTACAGAATAAAAACGGATACATTACATAAAACAATCAAATATAAAATGGAAAATGGAAAATGGAAATAGGGAATGTGGCAAAGAGACAACAACCCGATCATAGAAAAAAAACAACAACAGAAGGTCGAGTTTGTCAAAGCATCAATGCACAAAGTTACGTCACATGTAAAATTCTAAAAAAGCACACAAAGTGACGTCATATTTGAATTTCTAAAAATATTTCCCATAAAGTCACGTTCGGTAATTAAAAAAGGAGACGACGTAATGCCAAGTCAGTCATATGACACTTGTTATCTTTTCTTTGATGTGTTTGACGCTTGATTTTACCATTTAATTGAGGACTTTTTAGTTTGAACTTTCCTTCGTGTTTGGTATTTTCTTATTTGTTTTTACAGATGATATCGAATCTGTTCCTTATGTCGTAACTTCAATCCCGATCCCTTTTCACAAATGTGACCTACTGAATTAGACTATTGACCGGGTTTGTAATAAAATGAACAACACGACGGGAACCACATGTGAAGCAAGATCTGCTTTCACTTCCGGAGCACCCCCAGTTTTTTTTGGGGGGGAGAGGGGGTAGTGTTGCTTGGTCTTTAGTTTTCTTTGTTGTGTCTTGTGTACTTTTATGTGTCCGACTGTCTTTTTAGCCATGGCGATGTCGATTTCTGAGTTTGAATGTCCTCTGGTATCTTTCGCCCCTCTTTTATAGCTTGGTATGCGGAAATAGTTTTGCTTTATTAAGGCAACAGAGTTGTCTCATTAGTAATTATAGCATATATTCTCATTTATATATACGGATTTCCTAACCATAAGGCAAACTGCTTTCCCTATCTTTTAAATTCCGACAATTTTCAATAGCTTTGTTTATTTAACAAATCGAAATGAAAAAAACTTAACAGATATTTACTCTTTAATTAAGAAAGAGTCTCATAAAGCAATACTGCATGTTTATCATAATCAAAGACAATATGTTTAGATGTAAAATTAGAAAAAAAAAGAAACTGCTCACCTTTTTCCTTTATAGCATTGCGTATTGACTTACGTATACTAGTGTCTGTTGCTTTCGCATATCTTGAACATTGCAATACAAGGAAGCAATAAATTATGCACATTTCATCAAATGAGTTCTAGATAACTATAATAAAGTTAATAATAAACACTTAAGCATGTTAAGATTGCGTAAATTATTTGTATTGTATTTGCTTTTAAAGGAATATATATCGTCTTGATTTATATTAAGTTTTAAACTGAAGTACAATTGTATAATGTCGTCTCTATTGTACATATAAAAATCATATAAATCATCGAAGTTGAATTTTCTGTTTTCAATAGGCTATTTGCCAATTTCCGTAATTGACCCTGTAATTGGAGATCCCTTACGAGGAACATTAATTTTTAATTACAATGGAGAGCTAGCAGAAAGAGCAAATCTATCTGTGCGTAATGTGAGTAATTAATAACGTTTTTAAATCTGTTAATGACATTAATGTGTTGTTTAACTAAATAATATTGACTCTAGAAATTATTTTTCGTGTTAACCCTTTCGGTGCCGAATTCAAATTCCCGACGTTAGAAACGTCACCATAAAGATTTCACCGAGTGACGTTCTACAGCCAAACACAAATAAAATATCGCCGCCGTCGTTGTGAAAACATCAAAAGTTTATACAAAAACTCGTGTTTTCAAAAGATCAAAACGAAGTCGTTCGTTGACAGAATTTCATGAAATGAGGACCAACAAACACAGAAATGTTTTAAAAATATTTCTGCGCTTTGAAATAATCATAAATCTTTTTTGTTTTTCTTTTAACTTTTAGAGAACACAAAAGAATTTTCAGCGAAAACACAAATTGAAAAAATTCTTGACTTTTTGTTACCTCATTTGTTTAATACAACATGAAATCTTTCTAAAAGATCCTTTATTATTGCACTGTATTTTACATGAATAATATTTCAAAATTCAACTGTTTACTCTTCCTGTCCATATGAATGAAACTCTCTTTAATTAAGAAAGAGTCTCATAAAGCAATACTGCATGTTTATCATAATCAAAGACAATATATTTAGATGCAAAATTAAAATAAAAAATTGCATTAAAAGGAAGCAATAAATTATGCACATTTTTTCAAATGAGATAAATATAGTAAAGTTAATAATAAACACTTTAGCATGTTAAGATTGCATAAATCATTTGTATTGTATTTGCTTTTGAAGGAAAATACATATCGTCTTGATTTATATTATGTTTTAAACTGAAGTACAATTGTATAATGTCGTCTCTATTGTACATATAAAAATCATATAAACCATCGTAGTTGAATTTTCTGTTTTCAATAGGCTATTTGCCAATTCCCGTAAATGACCCTGTAATTGGAGATCCCTTAACAAAAGTTGTCTCATTTATGAGGGACATTAATTTTAATTTACAATGGAGAGCTAGCAGAAAGAGCAAATCTATCTGTGCGTAATGTGAGTACTTTAAAACGTTTTTAAATCTGTTAATAACATTAATTTGTTATTTAACTAAATAATATTGACTTCAGAAATTATTTTTCGTGTTTAACCGCCGATACATCACTTTTAATTCATCATGCTTTGCATTGGCTAAAGCCAATTTTGTCCGGTATGGAACCAGTCTACGATTGACAAAGCGAAGTAATTTGCTTAAAAAGTGTATAATAACAGAATCAGATCGGTAATTGGCAATGGAATATTAAAAGGCATTGAATTGCAAATAGTTGCTTAAGATATAATTCCTTAAATTGCTAATTTCTACACGGGAACAGATGAAAGCTACTTCAGTAAAAAGGTAATTCCTTTTTTTTCGAACATTAAAAGATTTTCTAAGGCGTAAACATTAAAAAAAATATTCAATATTATAAATCATATCATACAACAATTTCAAACAGTATAAAGATAATTTTTCAGTTTGGCTGTAACTACAAGACTACTGGAAAAATAATTCTCATCTTTAAAATGTGACATTTTTTTATGTTTTAGGCCACACATTTTCAAGAACATGTCATTTGGTATTTGGACAATTGTGCTTTTTGGTTTAGTCATTCTGTCAGGTCTAAATGGTAAGTTATTCAAAATTAGAACATACATAATTAATGTATTTTACACAAGGAAGCTATTAAACCGCGAGTTCCAAATGATGAAGTTGAAATCAATCCTCCGTCAATTTTAAGGTCGCCATCACGATTTGGTTGATCGTTATGCAATATCCGTTTAACAGATGATATCGGATATGTTCACGCATCATTGTTAATATAACGGAATTTAATGAAACTGTCATCAAAGTGAGAGGTTTAGCGCTTTAAAACCAGGTTTAATCCACCATTTTCTACATTTGAAAATGCCTGTACCAAGTCAGGAATATAACAGTTATTGTCCATTCGTTTTTGATGTGTTTTGTCATTTGGAAAAAGTCAAGAAACTTATGCCAGTTGTCATTCCGGATGTAGCACCACCATTTTCTTGTGTCTCTGTTGCCAGGGCTATCTTAAATGATGAAACAGTCATGGGAGAACAAACAGAGGACCTGCCCCAATTGATTTTGCCATGTGATTATGGGTTTTCCGATCGGATTCTCCTCTGAGTTCAGTATTTTTGTGATTTTACCTTTTCCTTATGTCGTTAATAACATCCCGATCCCTTTTCACGAATGTGACCTATCAAATTAGACTATTTACCGGGTTTGTAATTGCATGAGCAACACGACGGGTGCCACATGTAAAGCAATATCTCCTTACCGTTCCGGAGTACAGGGGTTTCCGCCCTCCCCCTGTTTTGAGTGGGGGTCATGTGGCTTAATCTTAAATGTTCTATGTTGTGTCTTAATTACTTTTGTTTGTCTATTTGTCTTTTTAGCAATGGCATTGTTAGTTCATTTTCGATTTATGAGTTTTAATGTCCCTCTGGTATTTTTTTACTGATTTATGTTTTATAATTATGTCAATTGATCGACAATGATATTTAAATGAGAACTATTTAGAATACTAGACCAATATTGATGAAACATTAGTATGAGTAGCACCATATAAAGATGTGCAGTTTGACTTTATAATTTTAAAGATGGCCGCCGTTACCATGGAAACAACAAATGTAAAAAAAATCTCTGTTTTTGGTGAATAATTTTAGTATGCCTGAACTTAAAACCATGGAACGTTTATATAATGTTGGTGTCCATTATGTTTTGGACGATTTTGAGAATCTTTGGAACTACTTTATTGCCATGGAAACGGTATATATTTAGCATTAAACCCCATGGAAAAACCTTCAATTACTATTTACTATTCATTCACTTAACATGGTAGCTCATACCCTGAGAACTAGCGTTGTCAGTTTATTTATAATCTATGAGTTTGACTGTCCCTCTGGTATCTTTCGTCCCTCTTTTGAATAGAATGTCTCCCGTCATAAGCAATCGCAGGTGTCTTCAGTGTTTTTGGGAATGATTACCGTTTCTTAGGAAACAGCAGAAATAAACAAAACTTTCGAAATGCACCAAACTTTATAAAATAGGGACGAAAGATACCAGAGGGACAGTCAAACTCATAAATCGAAAATAGACTGACAACGCCATGGCTAAAAATGAAAAGGACAAAAAGACAAACAATAGTACACATGACAAAACATAGAAAACTAAAGAATAATCAACACGAACCCCACCAAAAACTAGGGGTGATCTCAGGTACTCCGGAAGGGTAAGCAGATCCTTCTCCTAATGTGGCACCCATCGTGTTGCTTATAGGATAACAAATCCGGTAAATAGTGTAATTCGGTAAGTCACATTCATGAAAGGGAAGGGGATTGTAATTACGACGTCAGGAACATATCCGATATCATTTGTGAAACTGTTATTCCATAACGGTCAACCAACTCGTGATGGCGTCCGTAACATTTACATAGGGATGATTTCCATTTCACCATTTGGAACTCTTGGTTTAATACCTTCCTTGTGAGCATCAACCCTCTATCAAGAAAAATCATGATAGGAAATGCAAGCACGGTAATATCGTATCAATTGGGAGTTATATACTCCGTATGCAGGTGCTGCTGGAATGTTGCTACTTAGAAATGGAAAGTTCACAATTGGAAAGCTGAAATCCTCTGTTTTGTCGTAAAGTTTTGTTTTCAACCGACCCTCATTGTCCATTTCCTGATGTAAGTCAAGATATGAGACCGACTTAACTGTATCTGTTGTAGCCTTTATCTCTAGTTCGATGGGATATATACGTTCAACATAGTCACCAAATTTTGAATTATTTAGTGAAAGGACATCATCTATAAAGCTGAAAGTAGAGTTAAGGATATTGCGTACATCTTATCTTTCTTCCTAAGAATTTCCTGTTTGAAAGAATCAGGTCGGCAAGAAGAGGGGCACAATTGGTTCTCATTGGAATACCGAAACTGACACTTTGAAGAATTGTCAATATATTTTTTTATATTTTAGTAGGTGTTTTTCAACAAACAATCGGCGTTTACTTGGGCACCAATTGTGTTCCTCTTCGGTTTCTTGTAGACTTTTTTCCTTTATTCATATAAGGCTGTCTTCATACAGGGTTTTCTAAGGAAGAATGAAAGATGCTATAATTATAACTATTCATTTTAAGACAAAATTCACACGCCTTATTTAATGGGCGTTTAAGTCCGAATGCGAATATATATGTTCAAACTATTTTATGTCATTTTGGTAACAACAAACAAAAGAACTATGTCAATTGGACATGCTTTGATTCTATAACTTCCCTAGAATTTTTTCAAGATAACATTTGTGTTCGATTTGGAGATTTCGTATATCGTCAGGCTATCGAAATTGTAATGGGTTCTAAACTGTGCACCACTTGTAACCTGTTTCTGTATTGTTATGAGTTACAATTCATGACTTAAATCAGCAAAGACCCATCAAAACAACATATGATACCAAACAATAATAATAATTTTAGATATCTGATTGATCTTTTGGCTCTGAAAAATTACGACCTTAGTATGTACACTAAAGATATTTATCTGTTGAACTAACTTTTAATATAGCTAATACTAACAATAAACACTGCCCTTTTCTAGATCTTGATATTTATATTAATAACGGTAGGCTGACTAACAAAATTTATGATAAAAGAGATGATTTTTCTTTTACTATTGTTTATTATCGATTTTAAGATGGTGATGTTCCCTTGTCTTATGGTGTTTATATATCTCAACCTGTACGAATCGCTCGTGCATGTAACACCGTATTAGATTTTAATGGAAATAAACACATAATATACTTAAAACAGTTGATACAGGTTACCGTCTACTGTTGTCTGTTCCATTCATTGTCGGGTTGTTGTCTTTTTGAAACATTCCCATTTCCATTTTTAATTTTATGTTCTTCTTATATAATTTATTATGGTATGATACTAAACTCCTATCAGACTTCTTTTAAACTTATCTTACTGTGCGTATTGCTGTGTGTTTGTTTTTGAACATTGGCTAGAGGTACATGGGGAGGGTTGAGATCTTAAAAACAACATGTGTAACCCTGTTGTTTTTTTTTTTGCCCTTCCTCTGGCATTTGTTAGTCTTGTATGAATTTGAATTTTAGTTCATTTTCATATTTTGCAGTTTAATAGGACGTCAATAATAATTTAACTTGAACACATGTTGTTATGGAGCCATTTGAAGCAAGCCTCTGGGTGCGGAATTTTTCACGCTGCATTGACCACATATATGTGGCTACATATATGTGGCTTTAGGCTGTTTTCTGCTCATTCGTCGAGTTGTTGTCTCTTTGACGCATTCCCCATTCCAGTTCTCAATTTCAGTATTGCAATATTTCGCTATAGATATGATGTCCATTCACTAAATTAAGTGTGGTTATTATATTCAGGGAATCTATCCCATCGAACTGGAAATTAAAGATACAGAAGGCACTTTTAAATCTACCTGATATCTTAACTAACATCTAGAAACGTACAATGATTGTCGGTTGAAAACAAAACTTTACGACAAATTGTGAACATTACATTGCTATATAGCAACATTCCAGCAGCAACTGCATATTGAGTATATACCTCCTAGTTGAAATGATTTTTCAAAGCTTGCATTTCCTATGACGAATTCCTTGATAAAGGGTTGCTGATTATAAGAAATGTGAAATCATCCATTCTAACAGAAATATTCCAATTATTGTAACCAAAATCCCATCCTCGAATGCGACCAAAAGAATTATACTTATAACCGGGTTTGTACTTGCATGAACAACATACTGGGTGCCAATATGAAACTATCCCCTCTTCATCTTATCATAACATTATTCATCATTCCCTTTATATCGAGTGTTCATTTTCGTGTTCCACGTTGAAAATAACTGTTGCTTCTTTTTGTTCGTGTTATATATTTTAATGATAAATCTTCACATCAATTTTCGAGATCTATGGTGAAATCTTTATATTAAAGCAATAACACGAAGAGTATGAGGATTGCTTGTCTGGTTTTTGTACACCTCTAATATATCTGAAAATAGACACGTTCAGTTGATTTGACAATAATATGCATGTCACAATATAAATATTTGGTTTTACATTGCGGTCTTTCCAATAGTATAATTAATACCTTCCCCTACGCGAGGAAAGACCTTATTGTTTTTCTTTAAAAAAAAAATGTCTTTTCTCAAAGCGAGGAAAGACCTAATTGATTTTCTAATGTATTTTCTTCCAAATTGTTTTTTACATGGCCGCCCCTTGTTTCAGTTGAAGTTACAGGACGAAATATGGACCATCGATATACCTTATCATGAGGTATTTCCCTATAAACCTCTTAAGGAGTTCATCAACCCCTGTAGAACGTATCTCCCTTTAAATTTTTTTTACAATCCCCCTCCCCCTTTCGTTCTTGTTGATATATCAAATTGAACGTCTTAATGATCTCTTCTCCAAAATGAAATTTTAACCTCTTTTTTATAACAGTAGGAAGGGTGGGGTCATTTAGTGCAAATAATTCAAACTTCTCAGATGGTTAGGTTGTCGCATGTCAAATGAAAGTCTTTTAAGCGTACATTTCAAATATCAAATTGAAGTCCCCCAAAAATGGGTTTGTTTGGGTCATTGATTGCAAAAAATAAATTGTCTTTTAAGGTAAGGTTGTTGCAGGATCTGCTTACCCTTCCGGAGCACCTGAGATCACCCCTAGTTTTTGGTGGGGTTCGTGTTGTTTATTCTTTAGTTTTCTATGTTGTGTCGTGTGTACTATTGTTTTTTGTGGTGTCTTTTTTATTTTTAGCCATGGCGTTGTCAGTTTATTTTAGATTTATGAGTTTGACTGTCCCTTTGGTATCTTTCGTCCCTCTTTTGTTGTTCATCAAATGAAAGGTCAAAACGTGTAAATTTCAACTACCAAATTCCTGTCCTCCAAAAATGATGTTATCAAGTGCAAAATCAAACTTCCTAGAACATGATGGTATCGCATATCAAATGAAAAAGCATCAAGTCTACATTACATATGTCATTCTTCTGATCTCAAAAATGTAGTGTAAAAAGTGAAAGGTTTCAGAAAGTATGCTTGTCGTTTATCAAATCAAAGTTTGTACAAAACACATTACGAAAACATCAATTTTACAGGAAACAATTGAGATACTAGTTAATATTCTTCTTTATCGACGTCAGTCAAAATCTCCAACCAGTACAAGTTGTTATGGAGACTGAGTGTTAAAAAGTTAATGATTATATTCAGTAACAACTTCTAACACTGTTCAATTTGTCTATATTTACACAAAAGTAATGAATATGTGATATTCTTATTCCTGATACTGGACTTTGAAATTAATCTAATCAGTATTTAACAATACTCGTTGTCACGTGGAACTGGATTGTTTTGTTAACATTAATAAGTTTACTCTTTGTTGACTGTTGGTCAGTGGTTATCATTATTTGGTGTGGTTCATATGTGTTTTTCGTTTTTCGTGGTTTTATATATATATATTAGTTAGATCGTTGGTTTCCCTGTTTGATTTGATTGACACTTGTCGTTTTTGGCCCTTTTCAGCTTTCTACTTGTTGTGAGCCAAGGTTCAAGTATCTAAGGACGTACTATGACCTATAATTGTTTTCTATTTGGATGAAGAGTTTTCACATTGGCACTTATACCACATATCCTTGTTTATGTGATCTAATAGCAGCAACAATAATCTACTGATTTTCAAATCTCTTCAATGCATTATCAACATACAAAAAATGAAAACATTCAAACCTTTTAGAAGACCTCATTTCGTGTTTCTTTTCCTTACACAATAAATTATTCATCATGCCTCTGTGTCCTATAGGTACAATGCATAGTTGCATTGATCATCCTTGCTTATGAGTGTTCAGTTTGGATTATTTCGGGAGGAAAACGAAAATAAAGGCGTTCGAATATTGTTTCCGTCATCGGACTGACTTTTGAGTCGTATAAAATACTTCCGTTTAGAACCGTTTTAAAATTACAGATACTATTGATATGTTCTTGGGGACAAGACAATAGTTTTTTTTTTTTTTTCTATATAGTATGACCATACATATACTAAAAAAATGTTTTTGCTATTTACTATCATACATATACGAACAAATAAAGTGTATTTGCTATTGACTATCAATTCCAATAGTTTACTTTCCACGTCGTTCACTGATAATTGAATATATTAAATAGAGTCTCTAAATATTATATCAGTAACCGTCTATAGTATTTATATTATATGTATTTTCATGGTATACAGAAAACCGAAAATATCGGTTTTTGGAAACAAGGGGAGTGCAAACAAAAAATGTCCTGTCCCCAAGTGCTTATGTCTTTTGATACCTTTCCTGAAATTCTCCAAATATAATTACTGTAGATCGACTTTCTGTTATTGTGCATGTGTTTTTACCAGCCAGCATGCAAATTTGTTTAATCTACTTTGATATAAATGAACAGAAAGCATACAATTTCAAATTGATTGTATCACTTAATTTACGATACATATGTAGAGCTGTTCACTTTCAGAATCATTTATGAAAATATTTATATACGCCACTAGGTAAACGCGAATTCAAAACAGCGCAAATTTGGATTGTGATGATAAATCTCGAAATAAAGACAGAGCTAAAATTTCGAGGTTTACAGTAATAAAAAACTATACTCTAGCTGTCTATGGTATAATTTTCCCAATTCTACCATGGTTTTGTTGTATATGGTCTTCCAAAAGAAAAGATAACAAGATCTGGCCGTGACCTCTTGCATTTTTTACACAAGAACAACACAATCAGTGCAATGCCACTAAGCGTAATTGGCAACTTTACACCAGCCGACATAAATGAATGCATAGGTCGAGAAAAGAACACTAGTACGCCAATTCTGGTGTCTTATTCTTTGTTATGAAAATAAACTGCTTACAGAACAAACAACAAATAAACTTTAAAAGATAAAACAATATGTTTATCTTTGCATAAACATATACTATACTGGAAAACATCAGTTGATTTTCAGTTATTGAAATGTATACTTATATTTTATCATATATTTAGTTGTAAATTATACAGTAGTTTCGAAAATATTTGATAAATAGCCTTCTGTTTTATCTGTATCGCTCAACTTTGATGATGATCCTTTATCACAACCCTTTATCGCATGTCTACCCTTTATAACAACCCTACTTGAATTTCTAATATAACAGTACAGATTCCGACTAAGACATAAAGTCCGTGTTTTAATTTATGCAAGCTTCTCATCCTTTTTGTATCTCTTACAAACAAAATACCGTAGATAAAAGAGTGAATTATTTTGGATCATTTTTATTCAATGGGTCCAAAGATAAAACGGTCAATAGGGCGTGACGTCATTTATCACATGACATGGCAATTAACTTTCACAGACGTCGAACTTTCATATTTACTGGCATACAAAAAGCAACCATTTTTTAATTCAGAATGCAATATTTATAGTACAACAATACACAAGGAGGATAAAAAGAACTCAATGAACTATCATAGTCAAATAAACAACAAAAAATACAATGAACAATATTTCTATGAGAAACGAGAATCAAATTGTAAGGCAACCCAGGTGCTTCGGATGTATAATTTAGCAGTTCCTTTATATTGTGAAAGCATTTTAAACAAGGCAAAAAGAATATCACATGCCGTATTATCCTCATCCAATATCATCACAAATGGCGGAATTTGGTGCAAGGTTTTTGTTGTTTCGGAAATTGTTTATCATTTCACAGCAGTATAGTACTATTACATTAATTATGTTCTAATTCGTAACTTCAAGAGAACATAAATTATTTACAAAAAGAAACTCAACCCCTTTGTATGGGATCAGCTTACCTGACAGTGTGTAGCAAAGCTTTAATTCTATCAAAGACAAATGCAAAATACTAAATGTTCATCTGTAACTGTCTGCCTAGGTAACAAACACAAAAAACAATCTACAAAAATAAAAGCAATTTTCATTATGTACTCAAAGACATATTATGAATCAATTTAAAGATTCTGTTTTACACACATTATTCACAATAAACAAAAATTACATCCAGTCGGGTGGGAGGGAGGGGACCTTACTGCACCAAAAGCGAACCTCGAATGACAATATGTTGAATTCGGACAACCACCAAAAGTATAGCACGAAATATTTCATTTGACCTTATTCATATATTATGGTCAGTTCTAACTCGACCAATGAAAAACATTTAACCTATTATTAATTTCAACACGTGTATAATTATAAACAAATACACGTGGTAATGTTTACATACCGGTGTACTAAACTTTAATAGATATATTTACCTATCCCTTATTTTATTGATTTTGTACTTACATTGTATCATAGATCAGACTTATACGTTCAGTGTATGTTCATTTGTGTTAACATGTCTTTTTAAAGTGTGTCTTTCTATGAGTTTATGTTAAGGATGTCTGCTTGTCATGTTTTGGTTTTTTTGTCAGATTTTCGGAATCTTCTGGTTTTATTCATTTGCATGCCTTAAAAAAAATCCCCATGAACCCCCATTTTTATAAATCATTAAGTTAAACATGTATAATTATAAGTCATTTGTAAAAGTGTTATAAAATTTTATTTATTTTTTAATAGTACTTGAGAACCTTAACTGGTCAATGATAAAGCTATGAAAAATCAAGAGAGAACATTTTCCCGCAAAAATTCCAACGGATTATATCTCGAAAACAAGCACATTGACCACTATATTTTTTTTGCTTTTTTGATTCCTCGATTTATTCCCAATCAATACATACTAGTTTAAGAAAAGTTATTTATTTTGAAACGTAAACTATTGTTTCAGATAAGGGTAAAAATTACGAATAGATTACCTTAGCTGTATTTGGCAAAACTTCTGGGAACTTTGGTCCCCAATACTTTTCAACTTCGTACTTGATTTGTTTTTTTTTGTTTTTTTTTTAAACTTTTTGGGATTCGAGCGTCACTGATGAGTCTTTCGTAGACGAAACGATCGTCTGGCGTAAATACAAAATTTAATCCTGGTATCTATGATATGAGTTTATTGTTGATGTAATTCATGAGTGTTTCTCGTTTCTCGTTTTTTACATAGATTAGACCGTTGTTTGTTCCCGTCTGAATGGTTTTACACAAGTCATTATTGGGGCCCTTTATAGCTAGCTGTTCAGTGTGACCAATGGCTCCATGTTGAAGACCATACTTTGACATATAACGGTTTACTTTTTTAAATAAAAGTTATATGGATGGAGAGTTGTATTATTGGCACCTCATTCCACATCTTCCTATATCTATATATATATTGATGAACGAGATAACAGAATAAAGCCGTTGTATGTTCACATTATCATTGTGTTTATCAACATGAGTATGCTTTTAAAACCTACTCCAATATTTATTAGGAAGAAAGATTAAAATCAACGTAAACATAGGTTTAAGGCTCACCATCACGACTTGGTTAACTTTTACAAAGTATTTATTTATCCTTCACTTATTGACGACATGTTTTTGCGATGTTATAATTTTTAGATTTAAAAATAATTATTTTACCTGTACTTAATTGATTGCGTCATTTCCCTACTATGACATTTCAATTTAGAATGGATTTACATTGCGAGAGATTTATATATAGATGCGAAACTAGCACGGTTTTTCTCTTCATTCGATTTCCCAAGGATTTGTTTTGCAGTGTTTTGAAATTTTAAATGATTTTGTCGGATCAAAACAACGGAAAAGTATTGCTGACTCCTACTAATTAGTCTGATCATAATCCTTTATCAATAATGACATAACCTCATTCATAAGTTTAAGTTAAAACTTCTTTTTAAATTTCATTTCTGCTGCTTATAATTCTCATTTTTATATAAAAAAGATTAAAATGAAAAAATAAAAATAGTGAATTTTTAGATTCACACAAAAAATGTACGCAAATAAAAACAAACGTTTAGATCCAGAGTCGAACTTATTCACAATGAAATGTTTACACATTCAATAAAGAAAATGATTATTCCAAGAATCCCTCATAAAGAAAACTCTGAAGTTTTGAGAGAGCATGTTCTGATTGAAATTTATAAAGGAATAATGCAACGGAAGGGGGAAATAGAATGGGGTTAAATCCTGCATGCTCTTTAAATTGCCTTAATTGTTTTATAAAGATAAGCATGCTGTACGTATAATATATATATATACCTAGGCCCTATCTTTTGTTCCTAGAAACCTAAGGTAGCACTCCACAGATGGGTGTGTAGTTTTTATTTTTGGCGCCTGTAGGTTTGAGTATAAATATGAAAAGTTGGCTAAAAATCTTTTTTTCGATACCTGAACATTACAATAGTCTGCATAATTGGTATATTTTAACAACAAGATTGTGTTATGTTAGTATTATGGGATTTTTTTGTATAACGGTCAATATTTTCATATCAATGTAATTAGATGTTGGTCCGGGGATTATTGTAATATTGTATTTTTTTTTTGGCGCACTAATTTTGTGATCAAATTTCGCGTAATGAAATTGTCAATGAATGAATCATTCAATTAATCAAACAGAAACATGGCAATCAATTGCCAATTAAATGTTAAATTCGTCAAATATGACAGCATGTTAAAAATTTAATCAATCAATATATTTGCCAACCTACTAACCAATCTATATGAAGAATTTGTTACTTAGTGTTTTACAACCATTCAAATATTAAATTTCAAAATTTCAAAAAATAAGCCTGGTATGTTTTATTCTTGTTTACACTGCTGGTGGACGTTTCGTCTTCGATGGTATCTTGAAATTTTAGATCTTTAATGCTCTTTAACTTTATTTTTTGCTTTCTAACTATTTTGATCTGAGCCTCACTGATGAGTCTTATGAAGACGAAACGTGCGTCCGTATCACATTATAAGCCTGATAGAAGTATAAGTTAAAAATAAATTCTTCAAAATAGTGTGTTGAAATCAAACTACACTTATATGCGGCCGAGCTTAGCGGAAGGTAGTGAGATGTAATCAGTCAAACAAACATTATTAGATAAACTCGTAAAGGAACGATTGTTTTCATTGGTCAATTCAAACCTTAGTCCTCACACCTGCGAAAATAGAACACGCGTACTATAAGTTGAATGGACTGATGAGTATTCACGTAGCCGGTCAAGGTTTTTATAACCTCCATTGTCGTATTCACGTACATGATTGTGTTCTTGATTATCCCAAGATGCTAGCTGTTCAATGATACATGTATGTGCATGTAAAATTCATTGAAATTGTAATTTTTAAACTTTAAAATCTTAAGGTTCACACCGAAATATTCCATTCAACTGTCTCTTCTCAATTGTTTCTGGATTAAGAGATCTACCATTTTATTTTGATTGGAGGGGTGACTTTGATGAAACAGTTTGTTCTTCTTTTTTTAAAAGGAGTAGGTCCAGTAAGACCTCTTTTTGGCCCCAAAATATAACAGTTTTACAAAATTATTAAAATGTAAACTTTTAGTTATTTATTGGACAGTAGAATGCTTCTGCTACATAAATGTGGGCTGTTTTTGACAATACAATGCACATATATCGGGTACTAGCACCATTAAGTCATGCTAAATTACTGAAATCTTCACAATTCCAGCTTTTTAGGTAAATTTTATACGGTTTTCGTGTTAAACGACAGTGGCCACATTCGTGTTCATCCTTAATATTGAAATGTAAGTTGTATTTTATGATAATACATAACATATACAAAGGTTGAGGATGAACACGGATGCGGCCACTTTTATTTTTGACAGAAACCATCGGAAAAGTGACATTTTTCGGCATATTTGGTAGATTATTCATATTTGAGCTTAAATCGGATCGTTTTAATGACTAAATCAGTTAAAATCTTTCACATAAACTAATTGATTCAAATGAAATAGCACTTAAGTGTTTAAAAAGTGGTCAAAATCTTTCGTCAGATGAACCTGAAATTTGAGGGCAAAATCGGTCCTTACCGGACCTACTCCTTTGTAATCCCTGTCTTTTTTATTTTTCAGTCTATTTGATCCTGCCAAGGACGTATAACTAACATACGTCCTTGGTCCTTCCTTTTCAGTTTTAATTAGTTTGTCTGGATTTTTTTTAACATAAATTGTCATCCGGTCTTTTTGCCAAGTTGCTCATCCTGCCTTTTTATATCTTTCACAAGTTTTAAGTATTCGACTAAGAATATTGTGATTTTTCTGTAATTCAGTTTACTCAATGTTGAGAAAAAAAATCGAAATTCTAGGTGAATTAAGAACATGAACCAAATTCAGAACATGAACCAACGGTATCGGACAGATTTGTTTACAATTATGATTTAACCCCGATCTAAATTAAAATTAAATGCATAATAAAATATTTTCCTCGGGACCAACTTGACTTTGTTTAGAGAATAATGGAGATGGCAAACCATGGCACAGTGAGAGGGAGTAGGAGGGGTTCTGATCCCAGGATCCCGGGTTTAAAAACACGAAATCCCGAGGTCCCGAATTGAAATAAATTTAAACCCCGCATCCCGAAATTTGAAAAAAAGAATTCCCGGATCCCGAAAGGGTAAATCCCGAAATCCCGAGCTTAAAAACACCTGATCCCGGAGTCTTGATAAAGGTCGTATCCCCTTCCACAGTGGAAGGAAATGTACTTCCTAAACTCCAGCGATATACTTAATGAATTTTATACTTAATTGTTTTGCTATTCACGGTTGAAAAACAAACATAGATTATATATCATTGTAAATATTTTTTTAAATAGTTACATAGAAAACAATAAGTTTTCAAAAGCGTATTTATTCATTTAATGTATTGATAAAAAGATGGGTCCCTTCTTTAGTACATGCATTCATTCATTCTTATTAATAATTTCTTAATATTTCGTTTATCAGTTTATCTTACATGTACGATTTTGTATTTCATTTTAAAAATAAGTACGAGGATCTGGTGGAGTGGGTGCTTTTATTCGTTCAGAGTTGTTTAACTCATTTGATATTGAAATAATAGATAAAAGTGTTGAAGGAATATTATGGATATATTTTAATTGTAAATATAGTGATCTTACTTTTTCTCTTGGAATATGCTATTTACCACCAAGTATATCGACACGACTGAATGATCAAGAAAAATTCTTTGAAAATCTTTTACACCAAGTCTACTGTAATCAATTGAAAGGAAATACGATTATTTGTGGTGATTTTAATGCTAGATGTGGATTTAACACGGATTATATTGAAGGTATTGACGATGTTATACCTAGATCGGTTATTGATTCTATCGAAAACCATAACGGAGATCTATTTAGCGATTTTTTATCAGATGTCAATTTTGCTATGCTAAATGGTCGTTTAGGCGTTAACGATTATACATATATATCACCAGCCGGAAAGTCTGTTGTGGATTATTTTTGTGTGCCGTATGAGCAATTAAACCGTATTTTAGATTTTAAAGTATTACGAATGTCAGATGTAATTGATTCTGTGAATTATCACCCGGAAAGTATCCCAGATCATTCCATCCTACTATGTGATATTAAATGTGTTATGAAACAAAATAGTGAAAACTACGATTGTAAAGTCAGTAAAAGGATCAAACGCAATACCAAAAACGTTCCAAATGATTTTCTTACCGACGAAAGTGTGCAACAAATGGTTCGAGACACAATTACGAAAATAGAAAATTTTATTCACGTCGACCAGGATATCCAAAGTGCTTATAATGAATTTCAAGAGCTTGTCCAACGTGAAATGATCAATAGATTACCAGTGGTGAAACAAATACCAAACAAAAGGTCGAAATCCTTTTATAAACCGTATTGGAACGAAACACTACAGAAACAGTGGAATATTGCTTGCGAATATGAAAAACAATGGCTGAAATTTCATGGATCTCCACAACGTAAAAAACTCATGAAAGATAGATACTGCTACGAAAGGAAAACTTTCGATAAACTTAACCGGAAATTTAAAAGAAAATTCAACATTCAGAAAGAAAGAGATTTACAAGAGCAGCTGAATTCGAATTGTAAGCGTGATTTCTGGAGAAGTATAGGAAAACTGGGTATTGCAAACGAAAGAACGGAAAATATACCATGGGAAATCGTGAACCCGGATGGTACGGTAAATACAGACAGGGATGACGTTCTCAATACTTGGAAGTCCGATTTTGAAACATTGTACGCAAGAAATGATGACAATGACGATCTCGATAATTTAGTCAATGAGGGAAACATAACTGATTTACCTGATCTTAATAATAACATAACTCGTGATGAAATAGTTAAAACCGTTGAACATACGAAATTACGCAAAGCAGCTGGATATGATGAAATTCCATCAGAGGTGCTAAAGAATGAAAATGCGATCGACTTACTGCATGTTATATGCAACAGTTGTTTTGAACTGGGTAAAGTGCCTGAACAGTGGACATCTGGAGTTGTAAATCCCATATTAAAACCGGGAACAAACGATAAACGCCTCCCAACAAACTACAGGGGAATCACGATTACATCCGTACCGAGCAAAATCTACTGTAGTGTCTTGAATTTCCGTTTATGTAAGCAGTCAGAGGACAACGATATCCTGTGTGAGGAACAAAATGGCTTTCGTCCAAAACGCAGTTGTGAAGAGCACAAACTACGACGTGCAGGTATTCAAGGAAAATTCCTATCCGCCATACAGTCACTTTACGAGAATGTCAAATGTACAGTCCGCGTGAATGATAGATACACTCCATGGTTTGATGTTGACTGTGGTGTGAAACAAGGGTGGTTTGTTATCACCGGCAATGTTTGCGATCTATATTAATGACTTGGCCGAACGCATTAACAATCTACAGTGCGGCATTCGTATAGGAGATGATCTTTTAAGTATCCTTCTTTACGCCGATGATATAGCGCTTATTGCACCCGATGAAGATAGTCTGCAAAAAATGTTGGATGTTGTCTCCGATTGGTGTAGTCAGTGGAAGCTTGATGTTAATCCGTCCAAGAGTAACGTAGTGCATTTCCGAAATCCATCTATCGATCGTAGTAACTTTAACTTTACTTGTTCCAGACAAAACATTGCCTATGCTACATCATATAAATATTTCGGCATGTGGTTAGATGAACATTTAACGTTCGACAAAGCCGTACGTGAACTATCAAAATCAGCGAGCAGAGCACTCGGTGCGTTATATGGCAAATTTATAAGCGCAGATGGAATGACACACTCTGTATACTCCAAGTTGTACTCTACTATGGTTGAACCAGTGTTATTTTATTGTTCGGGAATATGGGGCACAAAGTGCATTCAGTAATAAACTCTATTCAGAACAAAGCAGCTAAATTTTTCATGTCTGTTGGAAGGTACACTGCAAATACTGCGATTCGAGGAGATATGGGTTGGACCTCGTGTTTTACGAAACAAAGAACTGCATGTATACGATTATTAAGTCGGATATTGCGATCTGATGATACGCGTTTAACTCGAAAGATTACCGAGTGGACTAAAAATCGACGTAAAGGATGGTACGTTAAAGTGAAACGTTTTGCGGAAACCGTTGATGCCACTGCTATTCTTAATGATAAATTAATTTCTACAAAAACTGTTATGCGAACAATAAAGGAACGCTTTGATGTGGTTGATAACGATGAATTCAAACAAGCGTTATTTGACGATTCGAACAATGTAAACGGAAATAAATTAAGGACATACCGTTTATACAAAACAAACGTTAAAACTGAGCAATACCTAAAGCTACAACTCCCCAAAAATGTGCGTCGAACTGTTACCCTGTTCCGTAGCGGGTCTCTGCCGTTGGCGATCGAGACAGGACGATATGCCCGACCGCGAACACCAGTAGATGAAAGACTATGCCGACTATGTAATAGCAACGATGTTGAAAGTGAAAAACATTTTTTGTTGTTTTGCCCATTATATGACGATATTAGATTTGAATTGTTTGCTAAAGCTAGAACTTTAATTGATAGCTTCGATACTTTGGATATGGACAGTAAATTTATCGAAATAATGTCTTGTGAAGATATACAAACTTCTTTGTCATATGCAATTTTTAAATCTTCTCAGAGACGAAAACTATTTAGCACATGAGAATTTATCAAGCAAAAATATTTAATGTTTTTCTATTTATATTTATAAACAGTGATTTTAACTCAAATTATTTAGTCATTTTGGAAAAAAACTTTTACTTTTTTGTAAGTTTATCTGTGATAATTAATAGTTTTCTATTGTTATTTCTTATTTTTAAAGCTCAGTATGAAGATAAGTTTATCTTTTTAAATCTTTTTAAAATTTTTAGAATTTGAATTTTTGAACATTTAGACTACAATGACTTGTTTAATGAAACCTTTTAACTTTTTGATTTTAGAAATGTTTGTACATAAGTGTCTCGTAAGTCTACATAAGGCTGGATATTTGATCTTTTTATTTTGTGTTGTTTATGAAATTGTGTATATATATGTCTGATCAAATATGTGACACTATAATAAAATAAATCATTATTATTATTATTATTATTATTATTATTGTAAATATTTTTTTGAATAGTTACATAGAAAACAATAAGTTTTCAAAAGCGTATTTATTCATTAAATGTATTGATAAAAAGATGGATCCCTTCTTTAGTACATGCATTCATTCATTCTTATTAATAATTTCTTAATATTTCGTTTATCATTTTATCTTACATGTACGATTTTGTATTTCATTTTAAATATGCATGCATTCTACACGTCACTTTGGCGGATAGTTCAACAAAGTTATGCAAATCACTTTTCTTACGGTATTAAATTAGAAGATAAGTTTTCAGCCAATAAAAATCGAAAACAGTAGATTTACATTGTTCCTTATAAACTGCGATATTTCTCACAAGTATTTATTTATTCTTTTTCATAAGGAATAAACAAGAAAAACTATTCGCCGATGTAACATTTCAATAATTTTTTCACCAACATACCTTCACTGAATTCATTTGAATTCAGATGTGGTGACCATGAGAGTACATTGCATACTACGTCTTCATTCACGTGCACAAATGATACGATTATTATTGTTTTGTTCTTATATTTCAGGGACAATTTGCTCCGTTTATGATACGTAATTCTTAATGACCAAACGCTTAGCTACTGTGTAACGTTCTGTATGTTCGTTTTAGAGCATGAAAACACTAAAACAGGAATATGCAACCCATCATATTTTTTTGTAATTATTGTAATGGATCAGCATTATGAGATACTTATTATAAGTAGCTACAACATTGAAAGAAATTAAAAGTGGTTCCTTAATCATCCGTATAAAAGCGGCATATGTATTTCATTTTATCCTTATATTTTTCATGATGCGGAAAATTATGTTGCTGCAGTATAATATTTCGACACAATAATTCGAAATTCACAAAAAGTATGTTTAATTCTTTTGACCAGGCAAAGATTCGTAAACTATTCACTGTCAAATCCTTGTTTTTACGTTCGTAGTAATATAGTACATTCCATAGTCAGTCACCTGTGTCAATTCACGTGCACACAACATATTGTTGTTGTATTTGAATCTTTCGGCCAATGAAATGATACGTTACAAGTTGTTTGTTTGTGATACGACAGAATGTTATAAATGAACTATCAAACGCTAAAGTTGACTGCATTTCAGTGTATGCATACTGGAATTTTCTTTAATGACATCCACGGAAACTAATCAATTAATTTGTCTTTAAAAATATAAAGAAGAAGATGTTGTATGATTGCAAATGAGACAACTCTTTACAAGAGACCAAAATGACACACAAATGAACAACTATAGGTCATCGTACGGCCTTCAACAATGAGCATAGCCTATTCCGCATAGTCAGCTATAAAAGGTCTCGAAATGACAATATAAAACAATTCAAACGAGAAAACTAAAGGCCTTATACAAAAAGTATCGAAAAGAAAAAGGGTAACACATAAACAAACGACAACCACTGAATTACAGGCTTCTGACTTGGGACAGGCACATACATACATACATTAAACAAATAGCGGGATCCCAACCATTCCCTAGCCTGGGACAGTGTTATAACAGTACAACATAAGAACGAACTTTAAATATCAGTTGAAAAAGGCTTAACTCATCGGATGGACAAAAATACAAGTGGAAGTGGCCGGGTACTTGTACATCCCAACAACAAAAAGACATTAGGTACAGATCTGAGAGTACTCGTAGTAAACTAACAGCTAGTTCAAAGCCCAAACAACTAATAAAAAAAGTCATTCATCTAAGACTAAATTGTCAATCCATACACATCCCACATCCAATGGATTAAGTGTAAAGACGTTTTAAATAGTCAGAGAAAAAACATGGCCTTGTGCAAAAAAGATACAGGTATCGACAGATTGTAGATTCATGAATGTGTATATATATATAACATATAAGTAATATTTAGTTTACTTTTAATGTACTGATAACAAAATCAATATTTATACCAATAAAAACAATATTCAATAATCTTAATACAGTGTTGAAATGGTAACCTTTTGAATAAGTTTATTTAAGTTAAAGGAGCAATTAATTTACAACGATCATTTCTAAATTTCTGGGCACAGTTATCAACCTTTCCGTAAAAATGAGAATGTGCTATCCCGTTCGAAATAAATATTCTACAAAGCATATTCTAGTTATGCAGGGCACATCTCAATTTCCAATTGTTATTTTTAAGTTACACGAGCTTTTTTATTATTTAAAATCGTCTTATGTTTTATTCGAACAGATATCGATATACATAATTATGAGTGCCAATGAGACAACTCTACATCAAGTCTATTAAGTTTGCATACTTGTATTTATACAATCTGCAAAGTTTGCCATTGATACATATAGTTATGCAGCATAGCTTCACTGTATAATAAATCCAGTAATTTCGGTTTTTAACTAATATCTGTATTTACAAAATTTAATGGGGTTACTTTTTAAAAAAAATTGACATAATTTTTTATATGTTGAAATTGTATATGTGTGAGAGAATTTATCCTCCACCAAATGAAATACTGCTTGTTAATCAGTAAATATTCTATATAATATAAATGTAATTTCATGGTAAGTATATTTAACCAAATTCATATAAAATGGTAATTTTTGAAATCTCAAGAAGAGATTTTATATGAATTTATAGGGTTAAATATACTTACCACAATCCACCACCACCCCTGGAATAAATTCAGTTTTTTGTTCACTTAATTGAGATTAATCAATTAAACGACAAATTAAAACTAAAGCTAGTGTATGTTACACAGGTGAACTATGACGTAGGTGAGTACATCTCATGGATGTAATTTTTAATCACCTAGTTAATTGCGATGAGAACATGTTGTGAAATATATATGTTGAATATATCTTTTTATCGAATTTTTGTTTATATTTTTTTTTTAAAGTGATGGAACTTAACTCATCCGCAAATTCTACAGAATATAACATACAATACACTGGTATTGTTCACACACTTTATACCGACAAACGTGCAAAGGGTAAATCCTAACGTAACAAGCAATATACGTTCGCGTTTCAAGGTAGAAGGATTTGATAAACAAATTTACTAGTTATACCTAAAATGTACACACAATCAATACACTGTAATTGGACGATTTGAACAAACACACAACAAGCAATATGCAAGACTTTCGATCACTAAGCATATTGAAACACTATACATGTAGAGCACACATGGTTTGTTGGTGTGTTATGGACTCAAAGCAGTGTTTAAATTAAGCTCCGAAACATAGTTTGGTGCAGTGCACCTATGCTACCTATAGTATGTGCTAATATTTGTTTGTCTTTTTTTCAGTTAGTCCAAAGAAAGTGTCTTTAACCTGGAAAAGAGATAGAGGGCATCTATGTTTTGTTTGTGATGTTAAGAATTTGTCATTAGGAGTGTCTTTTGAGGATCCTCATGGTAATACAAGAGGGCATTGCACTGCACCAATACCACATACAGTAGCTGGTCACTGTGACTCACATTTGAAACAAAATATCTTCAATGAAACTACCATACTTACTATTGATAGAGTAGAATGTGAAAACGGTCTTTGGAAATGTTTTCATGGAGAAAATACTAACGAATATGCAACAGCATCAGTATCAGTGGCAGTTGATTTCAAGGAACAAAAGCCGAAAGGCAAGTAGTATACAAGTTAGCTTTGCTCAAAAAATATATATCAAACTTGTACTTGTATCAAAAATGGGAAATTTCAATAATTATGAAAGTTGATGAGATGAGGTATGATTTCTATTGAGTCCACTATCCACAACAGAACAACTAACGTTGATTTTAGCAACAAACAGGTCACCGTTTGATTTTCTTTTTTTTTTTAATCCAACAATGAAGGGGAAAATGCCACACATTCATCTATTAAACGCCCCGACAATGTGAAAGAATTCAAACAAAAGTATATACTGCTGAAGTAATGACAAAAATAAAACATGAATGTGCTTTGATGTTTGGTTGAGTAACGTAGTTTTTATATCTGAGGTAATAAGACACACATATCAATTAAAAAAATATATATTTCTAAATTAACCAGAGAATTTAAAAAACAGCTAGTTCCGATTTAAAAATCTCGTAAATTGATTAAGAAGAGACCGTTCGCGTACACAATCCACAAAATAACAGAGTAGACGACCATCCTAGTATTTAAATATATACTACTTGGATAACATGCCGGTAGAGAGTATACATAGACACATCGTATCGTCAACCACTTGTTAATGGTGATCATAAAACGTTTGTTGTGCAGCTTTTCAGTAGTATTTTCTCATAACTCTACTAAACCTAAAAATCTGTTTTTAAGTTTGGTTTTTTTTTTCTCGAAAAAAAACCTTCTTTAATAAAACGATATGGATTATCTTCTAATTTCGTCTCCTCATGAAGATATTGCTTTCGTGTTATTGAGCGATCTATATTAAATAAAATAGGCTAATATAGTGGTCTATGTGTTTAATTATAGACTAATCTCATCGAACTGTTGTATGTTCTAAATAGCTTACAGTTGTTTTTTTTCTTAATTGTTGGTTCATTCAATTCCATAACTATTTCTCTTTTTGTTACTTGTGCTACTAGTTTTCCAATAGAACTATTTTCTTTTTCTTACAATCAAGTGTTATATACTGTACACATTGTTAAGTTTATTCCCGTCTTTATGGTGACTGTTAATTTTATAGTCAAATAAAAGTAAATCATCAATCATATTTATAATTTAACAACTTTCAAATCAAAAACTTTAAGGAAAAGAGGACTCGGTTGTCATTAATAAAGCAGGAACTCTTGATTATTAGACAAATTATGCATTCTTTATACTCTTGACTGTTTGCAATTAAATGTTACAGATTCACAAGTACGTGGAGCTCTTTCCAATTACAGTTGCGCATTACTACCATTAATTGTTGGAGATTTCATTGCGTTGTTCTTTCTACCTTGTTTCAAATGTGTAAAGAATCTATTTCAGACAGTAAATCAATGTATAACTTCTTGTAAGTATTTGATTTATTGTAAGCAATTTTATTTTCTTTGATTGTAAGCGCTATTCATTCAATGAGTTTCGCGTATTTGGTTTTAAGCTTCCAACACACACAAAAATTTGGTCCTATTTTAAACTGTAACAGACAGCATTCAATATTTTAGAGACCAATAATAATTATCATAAAATGGTCATGATATAATAACTAGATAATCTTTTGTTGAGGTTAATCGTAAGGTAACCTCGTAAGAAAAAACACTAAAATTGTGATCCACGAAAAGATTTGAGAGTAAATAAAGGCAACAATAGTATACCGCTGTTCCAAATTCATCAATCGATACAGAAAACCAAATCCGGGTTACAAACTTAAACTGAGGGAAAAAAATCAAATATAAGAGGAGAACAACGACACAACTGAAACACAACACTAAAATGCAACACATAAATAAACGAACTATAATTTAACAATGGCCATTTTCCTGACTTGTTACAGGACATTGTTTTTAAAAAGGCGGATTTAACCTGGTTTTGTGGCTAGCCAAACCTCCCGCTTTTATGGCAATGTTGGTTATTTTTTTAAACATTTAAATGACAACATTACATGACAGAGAAATACATAATTAATAGCTATCAAAAGGTACCAAGCTTATACTTAATACGCCAGACGAGCGTTTCGTCTATATAAGACTCATCAGTGACGGTCAAATCAAACAAGTTCGAAAGCCAAAACAAGTACAAATTGAAGAGCATTGAGAACCAAAACTTACAAAAAGTTGTACCAAATACAGCTAAGGTTATCAGCTGGGAAAAACAATCCTTATTTTTTTAAATAATTCTTACTTTTGCAAACAGTATATTTATGAAAATGATTATATGATAGATATACTGGTTAACACCAAAGTGGTGACTAACTACAGACTAAAATGAATACGTAAAAGAACCTTAATCAGAAAAAGAAAAAGGCACAGACGAACAACGTATTATTTGTTAGCCGAAGAGGTCAATGTAAAAAAATGACGTCACATTTAAATTTCTAAACATTTCCAAAACAAATAGGATAAAGTAAATTACTGAAATTAATTTTTTTCCCTAGAAAACCTAACATATTAAATTATTTCACATGTTAACCAAAATGTTTAAAGTTTTTTTGCAAATACACTGTTGTATGCTGCAAAATCATCAGGGTAAAAGTTATCAAGCTAATATCCGACTTGATATAATGATTTAATGTGATTGAAGAAATTGAAACGAAATTAAGGAATTATCACCTGTTCCTTATTTTATGCATAACATTTGGATTGGGAATACAAAATATGTTGGTATCTAGTATTACAGAAGAGATGTATATAAATAAGTATCGCTAAAAAACATTTTTATGCAAACAGGGAAAAAACGAAAATGAATAAAATTCTAAACCATTAATGACACATCAAATCGTAAATATAAAGCTGCAAGTCAGAAGAATACACTACTTTATTTCCTTTATGTATACTTAAATATGTAATTACCTTCTGTTTGCGCTTTAACTATACTTTCAGATAGAAAAAACTCATCTTTGACGAAATTTCTTAGCATTTTGGTAGTTGTTTTACCGTTCATACTTGCATTTCCCTTTGCGCAGATTCCGGGAGTTTGTGAAGGTATGAAGTCTCGTACAGAGTGTGCTTAATTGTTCCAATAGTTAAAATTATGTACTGACAATCTAAACAAAGACAAAAATCAAGGTTTCTGAGAAAAAAAACTGAGATGTTAAAATTTATTATGGATTCAAATATGAAAAATAAGTTAAGTTAGTTTAATTCATATTCTTGTAACGGTTAAAACACATCTTATAACACCATTACAAACTTAATACGGGTTATCCCTTTTATAAGATAAACAAATATAATGAAAGAGATTGTATCTCGTTTCCCGCTCATCAACGTTACGTCACCTGACTCTTCAGCCTTTCATTGAACTAGCCAACCTTGTAGATATGTGAAAGTTTCAAAACGGCAATTGTAAAAAAATCAATGACATCCGCATGTCATACTCCCGTATTTTGATATGAAACTACCGAAGATGCCTGGTAATCCTACAAGAAGGAATGTCCATCGGCCTAAACCAGCAAATGAAAAAATAAAAACACAAACAGAGACCACTCGATCCGGTGCCATCAAAACGAGGAACTCTTCCAGCTTCTAACGGCATATATGGATGTGTAAAGATCATAGAACAACAATGTAACTCAAGTATCTTCGCCAAAAAAGGTATACAATGTATCAAGGACAGACCGGGACGGATTCCAATTTGTCAATGGCTCATGGACTGTTGATCATTATTATGGCAGACCAAAATCATCAGGAGCCCCATTTATTCCATTCAGGATCAAGTAAAAGCACGATAAAGAAAAATACGACGCAACGAGAAAAACAGTTCAAGGTGAATTTCTAATCCAATGACTGGTCCTAGCGGTTTGCAGATTTCGTCAAATAATGATCTTGGTATGTTGAATTCATCTAAGCAATTCAATTCACCAGAATCCTACACTTTTTCTAGTTCGTTTGGTTCTTGTTTGAATTTTTATATTTAAGATGTTTTCGATCCTTTTTATCTCGCATTCCGGTAAAAAAAAAAAAGGAGTTTATTGGCCTGAATTGACATACTTTTAAAATCTACATGGGACCTTGTGAACAATGACAATTTTGATAAGAGGATGGTGTTTTGTTGATCGACACTGCATAAAATTTACACCCATTTATGGGAGTCACACATGAAATTTTAATTTAAAAAATTCTGACGTCAGACACGCGAATCAATGAATGTGTTTGTAGATAGATGTTTTTGTGTTCTGTTAAATTGTTCCTTTTTAAATTGTTACACGATGATGACTGCTGTCCCCATATTTTGACTATTTTATTTATTGTGTATGTTTAGTTCACGCATCATTGTAAATATAACGGATGAGACTGTCATCAAAGTGAGAGGGTTAGCGCTATAAAACCAGGTTTAATCCACCATTTTCTACATTTGAAAATGCCTGTACCAAGTCAGGAATATGACAGTTCTTGTCCCTTCGTTTTTATGTGTTTTGTTATTTGATTTTGCCATGTGATTATGGACTTTCCGAATTGATTTTCCTTTGAGTTCAGTATTTTTGTGATTTTACTTTTTTCCGTATCATAATTTAAGGTAATATGTGTGCATGTGATTACCAATTCAGTAAAGGAAATGTGGTATTTTTATATATTGATTGATATAAAATTGATTTACTTTAAGAGAATGCGTTATGTACCCATGATTTTATCTTCTTGGTCGCCTTACTTGTTGGAAATCAAACCATTTACAAATAGACATCACACTGAAGGTGTGCCTAGATTGACAAAAGTTATAAATACGGATAATACAATTTTGTAAACGTTGTATAGGAACATTGTTTAGCAAAACAACACGTGCATAGGTCAGATTAACAAAGCAAATTAACACGTGTTAATAAAAAAAATTTCAATATTAAATTTATGTGTGCAAGATATGCTAAATAAACAAATTTGAATTGATGACAGTTGATTGGAACTGAAATACACATAGTTAATTTTCCAGGATTTGATGTTTTATCCTGAGACTGGAAAAGTCAGTAATTCTTTATATTATTTAAGCCAATTGTTGTTTCACAGCCACATCACAAAGCCACAATGCAATCAGAATCTATATGGGATAAGTAATTATTTCAAGATTGCGTGACGTGTATGTAGCTTTAAACTAATATCTCTGCACATGATGCGACGCAATGATATATCGTTTACCTTTTGATAATCTGCTGTCTGATTCATTACTGCCTAGATATCGGTATTATGATATCATCAAATATATCACATGAATAATACAACAAAAGAAGTTGAAACGTCCAAAACCCAACTCCGTCTGTGTGGATATCATGAAAGGATATTAACTTTTCAGGATGACAAGAAAAAGCCGGATCCATATTGATATTGGACTAAATAGAGAGAACAAACAGAGCCGATGGATTTGCTTGCTGAATCATAATTCGAGAACTATATATGTTAATGTTAATTCTACTGAGTGGCTTTTACATTTATCAAGACATTCAGAAATCAGCAGAGTGACAATGGAACTATCAATATGCTTTCTAAGTTTGTTCGTCAGGAATGCATTAAACCTTGATTTTCCTTTGTCAAAGATCAGCATTTACCTTGATTTCTTGATTTTATTTTTTTCATTATATTGTAATAAAACGCATGTTGGGATCTGACAAGATGAAAGGGTCATTACCCTTCCCTGAATGAACGTCAGATCATATTAGATTTTTACTTTCTTGCGGTACCGCAGGAAGTTTTGTTAAGACCATATAATGCATATGCTATAAGTGGCTGATTCTGAATTTGTACCAATTTGAGCTTAACTGCTGTATGATCTAGAAATAGTTAGTCTTCGCTACCCTGAAACCAAGGGGTAATGTAAATATGACCCGATGTATCTAGGGATTATGGCCCTCGTTCTCTTTAGTATTTTACCAGGAAGAATTTGAGCATCCATTGTCACAAATGGTGCACAGACTTGTCCACCAAATCAATTACGTCGGCATTTTGCTATCATGTGAGATCTCATCATTCGAAGTGAACTGTGGCCGCTATTTATTCACATACATTTTTTGTTTGTTATACTTTGCTTTAGACTTGGTTGTTTAACTAATCTTAGATTTATATTGTGGTTTCAGAAATTTACCAATGACGTCACTTCCAGGTGTTAAAACAGTTGTGTGACACACAGTTCGTAATTCTATTGTGCTGAACTTGTGTGTTTAACCGCGCCGCATTATGTATATATGTGCCTGTCCCAAGTCAGTGACATATTTGTTTTTCGTTCATTTTTTTATATAAATAAGACCGTTAGTTTTCTCGTTTGAATTGTTTTACATTTGTCATATCTGGGCCTTTTATAGCTATGGTTGAATTTTTGTGTCGTTTTGTTCTCTTGTGGAGAGTTGTCTCATTGGCAATCATACCACCTCTTCTTTTTTATATTGTGTACTGTCGTAAATAAATTTTAGACGTTCAATGTTATCCTATGATTTACCTTTTAAATGTACCATTACACTATTAAGTTCGAAGACCTCATTTTGTGTGTCATCCTCGCTTATGATTATTCAGTTTGGGTTATTTTGGAAGAAAAACGAAAAGAAAGGCGTCCGAATATTGTTTCCTTCATTGGACGGACTTTTTTATTTTTACTTTCGGCATACTTTTGACTGTATGATTACCATTTTGATAGTAGGATTACATAAAGGAAACAGTGTCAGTGCAATATCAGAGTAAAAAATATTTCATTTGAACAGTGTTATTTAATCTTTAAAATGCCCTTGAAATGGATAATTTCATCCCCATCATGTTACTAAATAAAAAAAAAAGAACAAAAGTCTAAACAATATTTATAAAGCCATATAAGTCTTGCTACTTTTACTTATCTGACCTATATTTCACCTCACCATGAAGTTTTGCTTGATGTTGTATCGTTCAAAAATGTTGTACTTTTAACGAACCAGTGGTACTCCCTTAGTATTGCAACGACTCGTTGGATTGGTATATTCAAAATGTTATTTAATGATATCTCACATGAGTTTTTGGAACATGCGAGTTTTAAACGATAAATGCTCATAGTTAAGCACTTATATATAAATACTGTATGGATCGTTTTAAATGAATGTTTTTGGACTATCCTGTTTCTCAAAACAATCTTATCATAACATATACAAGATGCAATAAACATTGTTGATTACACACGGAATGAAATGAATACGCTACAATTAATATCATAGGATAAAGTTTAAATTTTGAAGAAAGGAGAAGCTACGATAAGCTTGTCCTTTGGAATTTCAAAAACACGTACAATAATTTTTCCTATTTTTCCTATTTTATATTTATAAATGAACAAGTTTGACACTAAACTATACTGAAATTGTCTAATTTAACTAAAAAATTTCTTTTTGCACATTGAATTGTGGCACGTTTTGTTACATAACAAATTAACCTGTTTAAATACAATTTGTAATAAATATCTTTATAAAAACTAGAAGATGTGAAATTTTTGCCAAGCGACCAAAAGACATAGAGATTTAGAACTATAGCTTATTTGATTAATCGTTGGCTCCCATTTGAAAATAAATTTAAATTTCTCAGAAAAATGTATTTTTGACAGTTTTTGAAATATTCCTATGACATTTTTAAAAATACTTATGCAAAATACGACAAACTTTACAAAATATATTGACTCATGTCCGACAGACAACGAAATCGCCGCATCTGACCTATTCCTTGTTGGAATGATTATATAAAGGTATAATAAAAATTCAAAAACAAAATAAAATTAAGAAAATTGATATAATTGATAGTATTGAGAAAATGAAATGATGTTTTGATTAGCTCCATTTCTTTTTTTTACTGGAAATGATATGACAAAATTTGTCTACTGAGTTTATATACGTTCCAAAACATCGTTTTCATTTTCATCAGTGACGCTCGAATCCAAAAAAGTTGCATCGAACATGATTTTTATATTGATTTTACCACGGGTTGGCGCTTTATAATACGTTTTGCCGGAGTGTACTCATGATGAATGAAAATGTAAGAATGAAACATTACTGACGAAAAATCTTATTCTACAACCTGAATTATTGTGGCTGTATTACATCCACATACAAATAGACGGGTTAAAGGATTAACAAGCAAACATAAGAAATTCAATATTAAACGAAGACTTCCTATATTCAAATGCACCTTTTGCAACAATATAATACACTATTAGTGGAATGTCATAAACATGTTTTATATATGTTTAGGAAATTGGAGGATACTAAGTACTACAGTCGGAGCCATAATACCACCTTTTTGTTATAAGCTATCATGTAGTAAGTAATCATTTGAATAACAGAAATTTTGGGATTAACATCAATGACACAGCAAAGATACATATAAATACACGAAGTGCTTTTGAACTCTGAAAGCTTTACCTCCCCACATATCAGAGAATTAAGGCATAGTCTCCTATCTCTTGTTTTTTTTTTTGCATAAATAGGCAGTTAAAAAAATTTCTACTTTGTCAAGGTGTGGACCATAATTATGGTAATACAGTTAAACTATTTGGTGCGTTCATTAACCATCATGGAACAATTAATTAGATGATGACATTCACTATTTTGTTAATTAGTTTTGATTATATAATTTAAATTCCTTACTTATATCCAATTTATCTTCAAAGTTCCCCCGAGCTCCTGTGAATTTGTCAACGAACCAACACTTATTCATCGTATCACAACAACCTACAAGAGTGATTTGGTACTGGAAATAAGTTCATTTTTGGCAGTAACATCCTTGCCAAAGTGGGGCGTACGTTTGGCTGCGCGGGTTGTACAAGTATAAAGCAACGTCCGTTCAGAATGTAGACGTCGAATTCAACGCATCGCTTCGTTTTCTAATAAATAGGTTTCCAAAATAAACTGTCTGCTGTTCAAATTCTTTAGCAAGTATATAACAGCCACCTCTTCGACCCTACAACTAGGTTAGTTTTAATTTTTCTGCACGCTCAGAATTATTGCAACAACATCTTTTTGTTGGGAAGGCTGGTTGCCTGTAGCAAGACTAAATTTCTTTCTCAAGTCTATCTGTTAATTTAATGGTGATATCTTTAAGTTTGTGTCAAAACTCAACCAACATTATCACAATTTGATAAGTATATTGCTTTAATCCAGTCATTTAGAGAACGTGGTACTAGTTTTATGTTTGATAACATTACTGTACTATTTTATTTTATCATTGCATGTTTCATTATCAGTCGTAGTTTTTTTATGTTATTTTGAAATACATTTCATTTTATAATGAGAAGTTCTTTATTTTTTAAATGTTATCAATGTCAGGTTTATTTTTCTATAATTACGTGTTGTGTGCTCTTCGTGATTATTTCAGTATGGGAAGAACGTCTCACAGTAAAAAACAAAAGTACAGAAAATGAAGAAGGTAAGACCAATTTTACACTCTTTTTATCTTTCGTCCCTCTTTTAAAACAATAATCATTTAACTAGCGAATTAGATTATTTACCGGGTTTGTAATAATATGACCAGCACGACGGGTGCCACATGTGGAGCAGAATCTGTTTTCTCTTCCAGAGCACCTGTAATCTTCCCAAATTTTTGGTTGGGTTCGTGTTGCTTATTCTTTAGTTTTTGTCTTTTTTTTAATTTTCGTAACCATGGCGTTGTAAGTTAATTTTCAAATGTTTTGGCAACTGAAAAGACATTAAATAACACCATTTTAGAACTAGGTCATCAATTTGACAGATGTTTTTGTCTGTTAGTCCCCGGGTTTTTATCCACCCCAAAGCCTATTCATCGGTACGTGCATGCAAACACGGGTATTGTGTTATCAGGGGTCCGCCAAACTTTAATGAAATTTCCCCAAAAAAGTACGCGACATGTTGAAATGATATTAGGTATCTAGTATCGGTTGACCAAAAGCTATCTTGTGGTGAGGGCACGACCCCGTAACATTTCTTTTATAGGGGTTATCTCCCCTAACACCGAAAAACTTGTTATCATTCTAACTCCATAACCATAATAGGCAGAAAAAAAACAAAGGGTGGAATTTGTTCAAGAACAGACCTTGGTGCTTCGTTACATTTAAATCGAAAAGATTCAACGACTCATTGGTAGGGTTATGCCCCTTTGAAAATTAACAAATGTCGGTTGGCCACTAAAACTCAAAAACTGTAAGTTGTAGCCACCTAGGATTATCACCAATGATCATCAATTTACATGAACATGAAAATTGACCTAAGGTCAAAGGTCAAGGTCATGACCTAGATTTTGACCTTAGCTTGTTATCGGATTTACTAGATAACCGTAAAAGATGGCTGATAAAATGTAACGGAAAAAATATGTGTCTTGTCGAGATCTACATTTGTTTTGTGGGTTGAAAATCATTGGACCATCTGTTATGGAATTAGGGCACCAAAACTGTTTTTGGGGTCCGAAATGATGATTGTTTGCTTATAACTCAAAAGTGGTTAGAGATAGAAAGAAACTTTGAATTGCAAAAATGATCAGTATAATAAAATCTATAAAGTTAGGTCAAGGTCAGAGGTCAAGTCCTTAGCAACGACATAAACCACCATAGCAACCATATATTTTTGAACTTAGAAGGCTATGAATAATATAAATATGACATTTTTATTGCTGGAAATGACATTTTTGTCCCTAGCAACGACATACAAGTCCTTAGCAATCACTTATTTTTTTAACTTTAAATACTATGAATAGTACATATGACATTTTTAATAATTTATTTTAATATATTTATCCTTAGGAATGATTTTTGCCCTAAGCAACCACTTATGAACATAAAAGTCCTTAGAAACCATATATTTTTTAACTAAGAAGGCAATTAATAAAAGAAAAAAGGAAAGACCATTCAATTGTTCATGAACAATTGACTTTTTAATTTATACATGTTTCTTGTTTCTTGTTTTTTTATATAGATTAGACCGTTGGTTTTCCTGTTTAAATGGTTTTACACTTGTATTTGTGGGGCTTTTATAGCTTGTTGTTCGGTGCGAGCAAAGGCTCTGTGTTGAAGGCTTTACATTGACCTATAATTGTTTACTTTTATAAATTGATATTTTGACGGAGGGTTGTCTCATTGGTACACATACCACATCTGCCTATACCTAAATAACGATATCTATTACATTTTGATATCTGCAATGGAGACGATTTCGGAGACAAGCGATCTGCATACTTTAAAAGCCGCAAATATAAATAAAAGGATATATTCTGCTAACAATCACAGCTTAATTTACTTTCGGTTATTCTATAACGGTCAACCATCTCATGATGGCGTCCGTAAAGTTTTCATAGAGATGATTTCAATTTCACCACTTCGAACTCTTGGTAAAAAAAGCTTCTTTTTAAACAGCAACCCTTTATCAAGGAATTCGTGATAGGAAATACAAGCCCGGGAATATTGTTCCAAATGGTAGATATAAATAACGTATTCAGGCGCTGTTAGAACAGAAGGACGAAAGACACAAGAGGGACAGTCAAACTCATAGATTGAAAACAAGCTGACAACTCCATGGCAAAAAAATTGACAATCAATAGTACAGACGACACAACATAGAAAACTAAAGACTGGGCAACACGAACCCCACCCAAAACTTGGGATGGAACGGGTAGTGTAGTTACGACATACAGAACATATCCGATATCATCTGTGAGACGGTTATTCCATAACTTATACTTCGTTTCTATTTACCAAGGGGATACTTCCATCTGAATAATGTGCTGTAAATGAAAATAGAAAATTTAATGATAAAATCACAAGTAAAAAATAAACTAAAATCGCCATGGATTAGAAAGAAAAAGAAAAGACAAGCAATAATAAATAGGGCTGTTTTCCAGAAATTACAGTAAAATTGCATTGAAACAAAAAATATGTCTGCTGTACAGTTGTGATATACCATATAACCAAATAACATATTCTTTTTAGTGCTTTGGAAGTTTTTGACATCATTAAATTACTGCAATTACCCTCCATGCTAACTAAACAGTCAATTATAGCAACTCGTGCAGTTGTCCAAAATAGCACCATCTGCAAAAAAATAGTTTTTTAGCTGTACTATATTAACAAAATTTGTATGTTGTCAATATGAGATTAAAAAAAAATAAAATCTTATAATTACAAAAATGTTTAAAGGATATAATACACGCGAGATTTGTTTTTTTTTTTTGGGGGGGGGGGGAATAAAAGGAGCAAAACTTTGACATTTCAATATGTATTTTAAGTGTTTTTCTGTTTGCTTCTACTGGAACGTGAACTTGACATAAAAGTTTATAAGCTGGCAACTTTAAATTTGTGCCAATCTCATCAAGTCAAGTGATATAATTATTTCTTGAAATACATGTAAAAGAGAGACGAAAGATACCAGAGGGACAGCCAAACTCATAAATCGAAAATAAACTGACAACGCCTGGCTAAAAATGAAAGAAGACACACAAACAATAGAACACATGACACAACATAGAAAACTAAAGAATAAGCAACACGAACCCCACCAAAAACTAGCGGTGATCTCAGGTGCTCCGGAAGGTTAAGCAGATCTTGCTCCATATGTGGCACCCGTCGTGTAAATTGACACATTTTGCAAATCTATTTTTATTTGAAAATTTTAGCAGTTCATTTTAACTATACTTTCAATTCCTGAGTAGTTAAAAAAAACTACACTGGTAGTGTTAGGATGACTGATTGATTGTTTGTTTTTAACGCCACTTTCGGCATTATTTACTACTAAAAAATTTAGAATGGAAATAGGGCATGTGTTTTAGTGACAACAACCCGACCAAAAAGCAGATAACAGCCCAAGGCTACCAACGGGTCTTCAACACAACGAAATAATCCTGACCCGGAAGCAGGCTTAAATTGACATCTAAACAAAAATTTGTACTAGTTAAGTGAAAACGGACGCACACATAAATCCGAAATATAAATAAGTGAACTAAAGTTTAAAAAAACAACATAAAAGCTCCTCACTGAAGACTGGCGCAATATGTGGAGGGGTGAAACATATTTGTGAGACCGCAATCCTCCCTTATACCTCTAGCAAATGCAGAATAAACATACACACAGCAATACGCACAGTAAAGAAGTCCGAGTCTGATGTCAGAATAGGGAACTGACGAAACTAAGCAAAAATGACGGTGTAACATAACAAAGGACTACAGCAGTTACTGACATGTCAGCTCCAGATATCATATATTTTCATCATAACCAGTATTTTGTGGAGATCAGTTTTTATTGCAGGAGTGACCCGGAGTGCCTAGAGAGATCAACCGACCTTCATCAGAAAACTGACAATCCCCGTCAATTATACATTTATTATATTTGTTAGTATGAATGACACAATTACTTTGTAGGTGTCACACAAAATTTCAACCAATCAGCACCAATGGCCTTTTGTAAAAGTAGGCAACCTCTAAAAAAACAAAGCAGTGTTGATGTAGATGTTTTAAATTACTACAGATACATGTTACAAATAAATTTTCTATATAAAAACTGATATATAAATATGCATTTTAAACCACTTTTATTCTAAATTCAATTGCCTATGGTATGCATTAAAATTCAATTGTAAATATACCACACACTATTCTCATTTGAGACATTCAGAAAACCAGAGCGCTTTTTTTCATAATGATAATTTAGCTTGCTATAAAGCCAGGTTTGGTGCACCATTTTAATCCGTGTTAAATTTCCCTCGTATTTTTGTCATTTTTCTTTTAAGTAGATCATTTACCATGCATTAATTAACATGAGACGATTTCAGCTTTCCAATTGTAAGCTTTCCATTTCTATGTTGCAACATTCCATACAAGCATGGCCTTATGTAAAGCATGTAGGAATAATTACAACTTAGGAGATGTGGTATGAAAAAACCGCTTCATATATTTCATGCGTTCGGAGCGCTTTTACTAGATGAAGCAGAACAATTGAAAGCCAAAGAATATACAAACCGTAATCATTTGTAGTCATCTAAGTTTTCTAAGTTGTGTTGTATTTACTATTGTTTGTTTGCTTGTCTTTTTCTTTCTTAGCCATGGCGTTTTCAGTTGTCATTTTATTATCAATTTTTTCTTATTTTCATTTACAGAACAACATTCAGATGGAAGTATTCTCTTGGTAAATGGAAACTAAGTATGCTGAAACAATTGTAGCTACAATGTTGACAGATATGAATATGTATATATATGAGTATTGGCTGAGATTAGACATTTGATCAAAAAAAGACATCTCATTCTTTGTATCGAGTATCTGTTTTATAATTGAGTTCTATGATGTTGAATATCAGCTGTACAAACGCCGGTCATGGTCTGATATCCTTACTTATAGTGAATAATGGAGTCATGCGACATACAAACTCGTCAGGCTGCGGTTCAGACAAACATCGGCAATAACAGAATTGATATCTTGCCATCATGACAAAGATATTTAAATGTTTAACAAGTTTTAAATATCAAATGCTAGTTTTCTTAGCCTTTCAAACAAATAAAGGTTTGCATGGAAACTTATAGATTTTATAATATAGATTAGTAAAACTCACAGAAGAAACATTTACCAAAAACATGTTTGGTTATGCTCATGTTACGTTACAGTTTTTCTAGATTTTACACGAAACGTAGTTATCTGATGTTCCACGCAAATATCATAATCTTTATTTCAAGAGGATGATCCCATTAGTTAAAACTAATCTTCCTGAGAGTCCTCAAAATAATAATAACATATTTATAAGTATATAGAGTATTATAAAGTTATATTATACATAATATACAATTGTATTTAAATAATAATGAAAAGGCATATCAATTTGCACAATTGATGAAAAATTTGTAACATTTTGTTTTAAAAGATACAAGTGATTACTCATTTTTATTTCATTTGGTAAACTGTTCCATATTTGAGAACCTGAATATGTAAATGTTTTCTTTAAAAAAGATGTTTTTGGTTTTAGAAGATTTAGTAGTTTTGCATCAGCTTAACGTAAGTTATATTTTTGATTATCAGTAAAATGAAAATTTTCTTGTAAATAGTTAGGAACCATACCATTTAATGATTAAAAATTAAGTATTGTCTTTTGGTATTGAATGCGTTTTTCCACATTTAACCAGTGTAAACTATTAAACAATAAACTGGATGATACCATTATGTCAGCTTCTACTATAACCCTAGCAGATTTCTTTAATAACTTATTAAGTTTATTTATTCCACTTTCACAACAACTTCCCCATATATTGCAACAATAATCAAATAACGGCAGAATATAAGCATTAATATAGATAATACGTATATGCATAGGTAAATATTTTCTTATCTTTTGTAATAAATTTATTCTATTTGATATAGTAATTGACATTTTATCTATTTGCTGATTCCAATTTAAGTTTTTGTCAATATATAAACCAAGAAGTTTTTCACAATCTACATTTTCTATTTGTTCATTTGAAATATTGATATCTAAACTGTTTCTAGTTGAACAAAGCCTTTGTTTTGAACCTATAATCATTGATTTACACTTTTTGGCATTTAATTTCATACAATTTTGCGAACACCAGTTTTCAATTACATGAATATCATTTTGAAGGTTAGAAGCTAACTGAATTACATCATTACCTTTACAATGAAATGTAGAATCATCTGCATATAAATCTATTAATGAATGTTCTATATTAAGTGGTAAATCATTGATACATAAAATAAATAACAGAGGGCCCAGGATAGAACCGTGTGGTACACCAGTTTGTATGCATTTAGTATTAGACATGACGTTATTGACCTTAACTTGTTGGCTTCGTTCAAACAAGTATGACTTAAACCAGTCTAGTGTACAATTTGAAACATTATAATATTCAAGTTTTTTTAATAAAATTATATGATTAACCAGATCAAAAGCTTTCTTTAAATCTAAAAATATAACTCCGTTTATCTCTCCATTATCTATATTTGCTAACCATTCATCTACTAATTTTATTAAGTGCAGTAGTACACGAATGTTTAGGTCTGAAACCTGACTGTGTAGTATTAGAAGGTCATTACTATTTAAAGATATATACAAACTATTAGCTATATGTCGTTCTATGATTTTAAAGAGACAAGGCAAAACTGCTATTGGTCTATAATTATCAGGATTACAGGCATTGCCACTTTTAAAAATTGGGCATACTCTTGCAGTTTTAAAATACTTGGAAATTTATCACATTTGATGCTTAGATTAAATATATATGTCAAAGCTGGTGCAATGACATAGCTGCACATACTCAAAATATTTGGTCCGACTTCATCTAAACCAGTTGCCTTAAACTTGTCAAGTTTTTTTAAATACATATTTTTATCTAAAATACTCATTTCTCGTATAATGAATTTTTCACTACCCCTTTGTAACTTTGATTTTACAAATTTATTGAGTGCATCAAAACTTGCACCATCATCACTATTATATAATTTGTTATCAACTATACCTTCAGCAATATTTGTGAAATGCAAATTAAATGTATTTGCTATGTCAACATCATTTTGAATTACACTATTTTTATATTCTAAATGCGTGATATTATTATGTATTTTTTTAGGATTAAAACTTTTGACATACTTCCAAATAGTTTTACTATCTTTACAATTTGAAATAGCATTTTGGAAATATTTTTTCTCTGCCTGTTCTTCTAAAAATGTAACCTTATTACGCCAAATATTATAATTATATATATCGCCAATTCTGTGAAAATAATCTCTTTGGTGTCTAGCGCTATTTATATCAGAAGTCCACCACTCTGGTTGTTGGGTATTTTTCACCCGTTTAATTTTCTTAGGAGCATGTTTCTCGAGGGTGCTTAGAAATAAATTATACCAATAATTAGCTGCTTCATCAACATCTCCAATCGATTCAATGAGATGAAAAGGAGTATTTGTTAAGTTTTCAATAAATTTATTTTTATGAAATTGTTTGAATGCTCCATTTTAGATATTTTTGGGTTAAGTTTTCTTGTTACGCAAACAGGATAATGATCACTGACAGCATAACTAGGCACATTTACTTTTATAATATGGTCTACATCGGTCGTATATATATAGTCTATGGTAGTTACACATGTATCTGTTACTCTTGTCGGTTTATGTACAATTTGTTGTAAACCATACAAATTAATACAGTCCTTCCATTTTTGATTTCCGACAACTGTATGATTTATATGTGAATAGTTTATATTCAAATTTTCCTAGAGTATAATTTCTTTATTTTCTGCAGACCAATTTCATCATTTAAAAATGTTTCTACCATACCAAGTATATCAAATAATTGTTCATATTTTAATAGAAATTTTATTTCATAAATTTTTGGTTGTAAATGTTGAATATTTAAACCCTTTTTTAAATAACCAACTTCATTTATTTCTACTTTTATTTACAGAACTGGGTGTTTTATTTTGACTTTTTTTATGTCTCTTGTGAGATTTTCTCCAATTATTATTATAACTGTTGTTTATATTATCAATGTGTTTTATATAACATGAACATTGTATACTTCTACATTTATCATATAACAGATTTAAAATATTATATCTGTTTGAAAAACTAAACAAGCTAAATGCTACCTACATAATCTGACTTACGTACAGAGTTTGGTGAATGATAGTTAAAACATGGTGCTCTGTCTACATTTTGTCTACTTAGCTCATTATTGTTTCCCCACGAGTCACGAGAGTTCATATTGAGATCATTCCTGTCCTTTAGGTTTTTGGGGTTGATTCCTGGATGGTTGAAATTTCTTCTGTCTGTTGTATTCATGTTGCTCCGAGATTGATATCTTGGTTTTGTAGGGCTCCTTCTGAAGTTGTTTGCGTAATATTGGTGACTGGAACTTTGATGTCTATTTCTGTTTTGTTGGTTGAAATGATGCTGTATTGGTTTTCCCTTGAATACTTTAATTACTTTATTAACATTTGCCAACAACTTTATGGTTCCATATCTATTCAGATGAATGCCATCTGTGGTGTAAAATGATTTAGTTATATGATCATCTTTGTAGACAAAAGATTCACAATTTGATATGAATTTGACATCATTATAATGACACATTTGTTTTAGGATTGTGTCATATTCAGTGACATAACATTGTATCCATGGCAAAATTCCAGATACAATTGCTCGACAGTTTTGACATCTTACATAATTAATGATTTCTTGGAAAATGTCCACAAACTGTTGTACATTCATTTTGCTACTTGCATCATTGCTACCTACATGAATTATAATTGTATTGTATGAACTCAGATTCATACTTCTTATGTCTTCATATAAATCTAGTACATTTGCTCCTCTGTGAACATGGACATCTATATAATCTTTTCATTTAGATGGGTCAATTCCTTTTAGAACTGAACTTCTTGCAATTAAAACTCTACTTCTTGATAATGGCAGTTTAGGTGGGGTATCATACACAGGATTTTGTGGTTCTTCATTTATATCAGCATTTATTGGCTGTTCTAGTTCATGTGTATGTTCTTGTAATATTGTTTCACATGTTGTTCTTTGAATTGTTTGATCTTCATTTAACATTTGGGTAAATTGATTACTGAGATTTTCCTCTGGCATAAAGCATTTTTGTAATTTAAATGTTTCCAAATCATTAAGTTTTATTTTATCACTGATGCTTTGTGTTTTTCCTTGTAACATGTTAACTTTTTTTTCCAAATTTTATTAACATTTTGAATTTCTGCTTCAATGTCTTGCATCTTATTCATTGATTGTTGGTCATGTTGCATGCGCACCTTTGCTAAAGCTATCATGCGGTCATTTAAAATTTACTTCTAGGACAATCCATCAGTGTTTTCTTTTTCTTTTGAGAGCCTTATTAACATGCCAATGGTAGGATATGAATCATGTATAAATGACTAAGGCTAATTTGAGGGGTGGTCGGACGGGTCCTGATCCCGAAATCCCGGGCTTAAAACCATGAAATCCCGAGATGCAGAATTTAAAGAAATGCATATCCCGAAATCCCGAAATCGAAAAATATATTCCCGGATCCCGTAAGGATCAATCCTCAAATCCCGAGCTTAAAACACCCAACCCCGACGGCCCGAAAAAGGTCCTGCCTACTTCTAATCACTACCTTACTTTCATTTTTGCCAAATCACTATTTTCCCTTTCAACAATAAATTGTTTTGCCCCATTTATGGGCATTATGTTTTCTAGTCTGTACATCCGTTCGTTTGTTCGTCCGTCAGTGTCTGTCCCGCTTCAGGTTAAAGTTTTTGGTCGAGGTAGTTTTAGATAAAGTTGAGCATGTTTTACTTATTTTAATATATATGCAAGTGGTATGACCCCTTAAGTACCGATCTTTGTAAGAATCATGCAGGTTCCTGTTGATAGGCGATTCATGACCAATCTTCAAATGTCTTTATATTTTGTTTATGAGGAGGGTATGGTATGAAAATAAGTTTCATGTATTAATTTTTTTCTTTTGAAATTTGGTTGCCATGGAAACCATCCTTACAAAATTTTGCCTAAATACGTTCATAAGTAGCCTTTGAAAATTGAAATATAAGGGGTTTTAAAGTCCCATAGAAATAAAGTTAATCAATACAAAAAATATGTATATTTACAGTATTGACAAACAAAACCCCTAACTATACAAAAACGTTAAAATTTTGAATTTACTAAATAGTTTGTTTCCATAGCAACCATTTAAAAATGTGTTAAAATTCGGAAATGAAAAATTTAAAAAAAAATTTAATTATAAATCTGTTTATCTCCCAAGACCAACAATACCATGAAATGTCATTGACAAATTTTGAAAGACCACATTCTATGTATTGATAAAATAAAAAGAAAGTCGTGTGTTTTTTTTTTTCTTTAAAAAAATAATTTTAGTCAAAAATTGTCAATTTTCACCAAAATTCAGATTACCAAACAGATGAATACTGAAACATTTTGAACTGAAAAAGCTAAAACATTCCATTTATACGTGCATTTCTGACACAAATTTGGTAATTATAAATGAGAATATATGATTGATAGAAATATTTTGGTAGAGAAGGAATTTTTTTCTCTCTGGGCATGGTGCCACCCCCCCCCCCCCCCCCCCTTTTTTTCAAAATTCAAAAAAATATTAAAAATTTAAAAGATGGAATTCAATTGTGAACATTTTGAGCATTAAAACATGAAATTTCTTCAAAGGGTGAGAGCAATAATAGAAACCCCCTACACCATTTTTATACGACCCCAAAAAAATTTTGGGATCGTATAATGGTATGATGTCGTCGTCTGCGTCGTCTACGTCGGCTGCGTCGTCGTCGCCCGAAGACACATTGGTTTCCGGATAATAACTTTAGTTTAAGTGAATAGATCTTCATGAAACTTTTTCAGAAGGTTCAATACCACAAAAGGAAGGTTGGGATTGATTTTGGGGATGATGGTCCCAACCGATTAGGAATAAGGGCCCAAAGGGGCCCAAAACAAGCATTTTTTTAGTTTCAAGACAATAACTTATGTGTAATTGTATGGATCTCTCTGAAATTGTACTACAATGTTCAATACTGCAATGGAAAGCATGGGATTGAGTTTAAGGGTTATTGCTCCAAGGGAGTTTAAAAAAAATTGGGGGGGGGGGAATTTTTTGTTTACGATTTTTGAAGGGCTTCCTTTTTTTTCAAAATTTTTCAAATTTCGAATTTTGAAAAGTTTCAAAAAGAAATCTTCAATTGCACAGTATTGTGCAATAGATTTGTTAGATCTTTGACCACATTAATTTTGTGACAAAAACCTATATTATTTCAAAAATTAGATCACAATCCAAATTCAGACAGAATCAAGCTTGAATATTGTGACCAAATTTGCCCTAACTGTTCAGGGTTCAACCACTGGGGTCGTATAAAGCTGCGCCCTGGTTATATATTAAGATCTTTTTTTAGAAATGGGGAATGTGTCAAAGAGACAACAACCCAAGCAATCAACAGAAAATAGCCGAAAGGCTGAAAACTGAATGAAGGATAGCTGCGTCCCTTATTACACTTGTTTTGTGCAAATTGAAATTTAAAATCTTTAAGTGCTATTTCATGGTCTTTAAAATTGACTCTGTCCTAGTTTCATAAATTTTGCATCAATGATTATTTGTGTCTTTCAATATATATCAATGAGTGGCTTAAATATTCCATTTAAATGTTCTTTGTATCTGTCGTTTTTTCTTCAAAAGCAAAAAAATGCATTTTACCCCTATGTTCCATTTTGGCCATAGTGGCTAAGTTTCTTGAAGTACAAGGAAATAAAATACAAAGTTTATACAAGATACTCCCAAGTTGGGCCGAAATCGATTTAGCATATTCAGAAGAAGACTTTTTTTTAAAGTAAGCAAACTAGATGAACAAATTGTGAAAAAATTCTTTAAAGGGCTATAACTCCAGAAGGATTCAATTGACAATTTTGGTCATATAAACTTATTTGTAGATCTTACTTTGCTGAAAGTTGTGCTGTTTACAGTTTATCTTTGTCATTAATAATATTCAAGATAATAACCAAAAACTGCAAAATTTCCGTACAATTAACAATTTAGTGGCCGCAACCCAACAATGGTTTGTTAGATTCATCTGAAAATTTGCTCTCAAGGCTTTAGTGTTTGAGATATAAGCTACACACTGCATGTTACCCCTATGTTCTATTTTTACCCATGGCGGCCATGTTTTTTTTTTTACAAAATTGAAAATAAAACACAAACTTTATTCTAGATATCCTAAGGATTATTCAGTTTAAGTTTTACTGGAATTGGTTCAGTAGTTTCAGTGGAAATGTTTCAAATATTTAACACCGAACAGACGACGACGGACGCCAAGTGATGGCAAATTTCACAGTTCCTTTGAAACGGTGAGCTAAAAAAAACTACGTCCGTCCTATTAGAAATAAACTGAAAATAAAAAATTAAAAACTTGTACCATCGAGAGTGCTAACGAGGCCACTTTCCATAAATTTTAATATTTTTAAGGGTCATAACTCTTTAAAAAAAAAGTCCATTGTCCATCATTATAGAACTTAATTTCGAATTTTTTATTTATAAAAATACTATTTTTGATATAACAAAAATAAAAAAATATTTTATTTTTTTTGTCTTAAAACAGTGGTTTTGATAAGAAAATAACACTCTGTAAAGATTAGACCAATGGACAGTTTAAAGCTTGGTACAGTGTATCCAATTTCATTATCTATGGAAAATACATTGCCTTGTATCGTTTCTTTTGTGGTCTAGTATACTATTGCGCAGAGTCAGATTATGTACACATAATGGCTGTTACTATTTACCTCCAATGTAAATCGACATGTACATCAAAACCTTTATGCAAACACTTATTTGTCACTAGTGACTATGTCAATTTAACTGGGTTAAAATTGACAAAACTTGTAAAAACTACAGAACCTTTCTTTCTATTCTAATATATAATAAATTAATCTAACTTATGTAAAAGATTTGAAATACATGCGGAATGTGTCCATTGGACACAGATGATGCTCCCGCTTGCATATCATAAAAGTTATAAACGGACATAACTGAAGAACAGTAAAAGTGACACTTACCAATTGTGTACTAACTTTTATGGTGATAAGTATTGTGTAAAAGTTTCATAACATTTTGTTGAGGCAAACTAAAGAAAGAAATACAAAACAAAAAATTCAGCAACTTTTTTCCTCTATAAAGAGGCATTGCATAGAATAGTGAAAGTGACACCACCAAAATTCAAAGTTGATCTGTATTTGGTGGTTTTAAGCATTGTGTATAATTTAAATAACATCTGGTAAAGACAAACTAAAGTTAGAGAACATAAACGGAAAATTCAGCATTTTTTCTATCTGTAAAGGGGCATAACTCTTGGACGGTTTAAGTGGTATAACTCTGGAACGGACGTACTTACGGACAAGGGTACAACTTAATGCCCCCTTTGCTACGGTGGGGGCATACAAATTCTACATGTTCTATCTGAGGAAAAATATACCAACGATCTCCATTAAATTGTGTAATTTTGTAAAATAACAGAGCCCGCGCCACAATCAATAAAATGGTTAAATATAACGACACCTGTATTTGTTGTCCTTGTAGCATGTATCATTAAAATAGTTAAAATTGTGTGGGATAACTATTTATATTATAGTTATATATAGCTGATGATTAGTAAAATATATATGTATATACAAATATGTTTTATGTTATTAAACTAGTTCATATTTTCTAACTACATTAAAGTAGGAATTACATATATTTATTCATAAATATATTATTTATTCAACTCCGTATTTATTTTAACACATGTATATTTCACGGATTTTTCTAAGGCTTCCGATCATCAGCCGCCCAGCCAAAATTTTAAATATTATGATACTCTTGTTAGATGCTTAATTTCAAGGACGGTATATACAGGTGAATTTATCTATAGAAGATTTCGATATCTTTCCCATCTCAGAGAAAACAAAAGAGCATATTACATGTATTAAGATGTAATTACTTAAATATATTCATAGTTGAATCAGTTCGTTTTATGTAATGATAGGTGTTTATTCGCCTATAGTATGCATTTAGAACATAATAAGGTTTTAACTACATACAAAAGTTAGCTTCCATTAGGGATGGTGATAATAATTAATCCTGGTATTTTATAATATTATTTTTAAAGTTTTATCTATAGGTGATGTTCTATCTATAGCAGACTATAATATGTTATATCAATTAAGGAATACTTGCATTGATTAAACTTCAATATGTAGAAGTTAAGTTAATTGATTGACCTTGACCACTGCAGAGGTTATTATATCTGACATATTTTTGTTACGTTTGAAGGCAATGATAGGTGGCCGACTGAATAGTTTACATCCAGTAGGGTCATTAAGTATAATTGACCAATGTTTTCGTAATACTGATGATAGCTTCCGAATCGAGGGATGGTACTTAGTGACCATAGTTAAAGGGGTGCCCTTGTTATTATATTTCTTTTTATATTTCATTGCATTTTCTCTTTTAGTACTTAAGGCTGAATTTATGCAATTGTGAATTTCGTTGGATGAGTAACCTCTCTCTAATAACTGGTTATTACAAACCACTACATCCCTTTTACATTAAATCTGTGTATACACCTCAATTTGCTAATAATGCAATCGAAACTTATATATTTCAAACAAAGATGGAAATTGACAACTTAAAATGTTCAACACACTATAGTAACTTATCTAAAAACGAATGGAATGCATTAAAATCCCTGAGAAAAAGGGCTGACATTGTGATAAAAAAAGCTGATAAGAACAATAATATAGTTATACCTAAAAGCGATACATACATATCCCAAGGTCTAATGCATATCGATAGCATACATTACGAAAAAATGGAAACCTTAAACACACACATGATCCAGAGCGATGTTCAAGCACTAGTAGAACATCTTCATCTCACTAACGAAATAGATAAGACCACTTACAAGTTCCTTCGACAAGGATTTCAAAATAACAAATGTGGTAGATTATATTTCCTGCCAAAAGTTCATAAACTGTCTGGCAGTATAATAAACAATCTAGAAAACATTCATAATAGAATTACAATTAAGATACCTGGACGATCCATCATCTCACAATGTGGTTCCCCTACAGAATTAATTGGTAGATTATTAGATTACTTTCTCCAACCCGTAGTGAAACGACAAAATACATATACTAGGGACACTACACAAATACTTCAAGTAATAGAAAATACTGTATGTCCTCATGATATAATTTTATGCACATATGACTTAGGAAGCATGTATACCAATATGTACTATAATGAACTTATAAACGCCATAGAAAATGCGTACACTGACATGAGACAAAGCGATTATGAAATCCCATTAATCAATAAAAATTATCTTATAAATATACTCAAACTAGTACTATATACTAATGAATTTGAATTTGCCGGAAACCATTTCGTCCAGAGAATTGGTTGTTCAATGGTTGCAGTTCCGTCACCCTCTATTTGTGATGTTAGAGCTTACACATTTATCAACTCAATCTTGGAAAAATTTCCATTTAATAAACAAGTTATCTTACACAAAAGATTTCGCGATGACGGCTTGATTTTATTTTCTGGAAAATTAGAACAACTTAAAGTGCTATTCGATATAGCAAATTCAGAACATGAACTACTGAAGTTTACTTTTGAATATTCCAAAACGTCTGTTAATTTCTTAGACGTCACAATATACAAGGGCGATCGATTTCAGTCCACTAATATATTAGATACAAAATCCTACATTAAAAAAACTGAAACGTATCAGTTTCTACATAGAACAAGTGCACACCCTATTGGAACATTTAAAGGTTTTGTAAAAGGGGAAACCCTAAGACATTTACGTTTAAACAGCAATCAATCTAATCTTGAAAAGGTTATCAAACATTTTGAATCTAAGTTATTAGAGAGAGGTTACTCATCCAACGAAATTCACAATTGCATAAATTCAGCCTTAAATACTAAAAGAGAAAATGCAATGAAATATAAAAAGAAATATAATAACAAGGGCACCCCTTTAACTATGGTCACTAAGTACCATCCCTCGATTCGGAAGCTATCATCAGTATTACGAAAACATTGGTCAATTATACTTAATGACCCTACTGGATGTAAACTATTCAGTCGGCCACCTATCATTGCCTTCAAACGTAACAAAAATATGTCAGATATAATAACCTCTGCAGTGGTCAAGGTCAATCAATTAACTTAACTTCTACATATTGAAGTTTAATCAATGCAAGTATTCCATAATTGATATAACATATTATAGTCTGCTATAGATAGAACATCACCTATAGATAAAACTTTAAAAATAATATTATAAAATACCAGGATTAATTATTATCACCATCCCTAATGGAAGCTAACTTTTGTATGTAGTTAAAACCTTATTATGTTCTAAATGCATACTATAGGCGAATAAACACCTATCATTACATAAAACGAACTGATTCAACTATGAATATATTTAAGTAATTACATCTTAATACATGTAATATGCTCTTTTGTTTTCTCTGAGATGGGAAAGATATCGAAATCTTCTATAGATAAATTCACCTGTATATACCGTCCTTGAAATTAAGCATCTAACAAGAGTATCATAATATTTAAAATTTTGGCTGGGCGGCTGATGATCGGAAGCCTTAGAAAAATCCGTGAAATATACATGTGTTAAAATAAATACGGAGTTGAATAAATAATATATTTATGAATAAATATATGTAATTCCTACTTTAATGTAGTTAGAAAATATGAACTAGTTTAATAACATGAAACATATTTGTATATACATATATATTTTACTAATCATCAGCTATATATAACTATAATATAAATAGTTATCAACTATTAACTGGAATGAGTGTCGTAATATCATCAACGACTCACTCCGCGCCTACTGTTTGAAATGGTTAAAACGGGAAAAAGCTGACAGAAAATCTTTGGACTCTTTTTTTAATTCAGTAATGAAGATAGTTGATATTCGAATACAACATTTTAAAGAACATTTTACCCTCAACAAAAACTATAAAAACCCTATTTTGCGTATCAAAAATAAACTAACAGAACTAGCCAAGGAATTTGTTTTTGTCCCGGCTGATAAAGCTGCTAATAATATCATTATTGTTTGACGTAAATTTTATATAGAGGTTCTGCAAAAGGAAATCACGAATTCACCAACATTCCAACTGACTTCATTTTCAGAAAACGACATCTGTAACAAACATAAACTTTTAGCTACTTCTTTACAAGCAGAACCAAACACAATGAAAGTCCCAACTATGTACTGGCTTCCGAAGCTGCACAAAAAACCTTACAAATATAGATTTATTTCATCTTCCAGCCATTGTTCAACTACTAAATTGTCTGTTTTACTTACTAGTACACTTGGTACAATAAAAAACCTGATAATAAATTGTTCAAATAAGGCCTTTGAAAATAGTGGAATTAATTACTTTTGGAGTGTCAAAAACTCGTTGGAAGTACTTGATAAATTGCATGCATATATTGGTGATTTTGAATCTGTTCAAAGTTTTGATTTTTCTACCCTATATACCACTTTGCCTCATATTCTTATTAAGAAAAAATTCACATCCCTAATTAACTGGGCATTTAAAAAGTCGGAATGCGAGTACATATGTTCAAACTCTTTTAGATCATTTTTTAGTAGCAATAAACAAAAAAACTATGTCAATTGGACATGCTTTGATACTATTTATGCACTTGAATTTTTACTTGATAACATTTTTGTTCGCTTTGGAGATTCCGTATATCGTCAAGTTATTGGAATTCCAATGGGGACTAACTGTGCACCACTTATTGCGGACCTGTTTTTGTATTGTTATGAGTTACAATTTATGACTAAAATTAGCAAAGACCCATCAAAACAACATTTGATACAAAAATTTAACAATACTTTTAGATATTTGGATGATATATTGGCTCTAAATAATGACGACTTCAGTATGTATACTAAAGAAATTTATCCTGTAGAACTTACTTTAAATAAAGCTAATGATAACAATGACCACTGCCCTTTCCTCGATCTTGATATCTATATCATAAACGGGAAGCTTAATACAAAAATTTATGATAAAAGAGATGATTTTTCATTTCCTATTGTTAATTATCCATTTTTAGATGGTGACGTTCCCTTGTCACCATCTTATGGTGTTTATATATCTCAACTTGTACGATTCGCTCGTGTATGTAACAATGTATTAGATTTTAGCGAGAGAAATTTATGTATTACTGAAAAATTATTACACCAGGGTTTTCGATATCACAAACTGGTCAAAACATTTACTAAATTTTATCACCGGTATAAGGAAATAATTCGTAAATATAACTCAACATGCAGACATCTTATACGTTCAGGTATTTCACATTCAAAATTTTATGGAAATATTCTTTATAAAGCACAAAAATGTCAGTATTCTCCTCAGAAACTAACAAAACCTTTAAATAGACTTATTAAAAGGGGATATAGTTACGATACTGTTGTCAGGTCATTAAAGATTGCATATTTTGGCTTTAACATTGATTCACTGATAGGGTCTTTGCATCGGAACTAAACACATTTATTTCTAAAAAAAACAGTTGTTGGCATGACACGGGTTATGTTCTTCTCATATATTTTATGATAGTATGATACTAAATCCCTAACGGGAGGGATTGTACCTGATATTCATATGATGAAGACATAATCTTTCAATCAGTTTAATTGAGGTCTGGAGCTGGCATGTCAGTTAACTGCTAGTAGTCTGTTGTTATTTATGTATTATTGTCATTTTATTTATTTTCTTTTGTTACATCTTTTGACATCAGACTCGGACTTCTCTTGAACTGAATTTTAATGTGCGTATTGTTATTCTTTTACTTTTCTACATTGGCTAGAGGTATAGGGGGAGGGTTGAGATCTCATAAACATGTTTAACCCCGCCGCAATTTTGCGCCTGTCCCAAGTCAGGAGTCTCTGGCCTTTGTTAGTCTTGTATGATTTTAAATTTTAGTTTCTTGTGTATAATTCGGAGTTTAGTATGACGTCCATTATCACTGTACTATTATGCATATTTTATGGGCTAGCTGAAGGACACCTACGGGTGCGGGAATTATCGCTACATTGAAGACCCATTGGTTGCCTTCGGCTGTTGTTTGCTCTATGGTCGGGTGGTTGTCGCTTTGACATATTCACCATTTCCTTTCTCAATTTTATCCCACACAATTTTAACTATTTTAATGATACATGCTACAAGGACAACAAATACAGGTGTCGTTATATTTAACCATTTTATTGATTGTGGCGCGGGCTCTGTTATTTTACAAAATTACACAATTTAATGGAGATCGTTGGTATATTTTTCCTCAGATAGAACATGTAGAATTTGTATGCCCCCACCGTAGCAAAGGGGGCATTAAGTTGTACCCTTGTCCGTAAGTACGTCCGTTCCAGAGTTATACCATTATATAAATGGAAAAAAAAGTGCTGACTTTTTTGTTTCCGTTCTCTAACTTAAGTTCATGAAGTTTGCCACAACCAAATGTTTTGAAACTTATACACAATGCTTATTTCCATAAAATTCAGAACAGTTAGAATGTTATTGGTTTAACATGTACTGTCAATAAGTTATGCCCTTTATAAATTGGAAAAAATGCTGAATTTTCCGTTTCCGTTCTCTCTTTTTCGTCTGTCTGACATAGTTCATCTTACACTGACCTCATTTTCTTAGAACATTGATAATGTTAAGTCAATATGATACTTGTATTAAAATCTTTACATAACACTTACAGAGTTTCAAAAGTAATTCAATGATAAATAAAACCAACCAGACATTTCAGGGTGAACCTTCTGGCTTAGCAGATCTTAGTCTAGGTTTAAAGTTTTTAAAGCATCAATCTGTTTCAAAAACCAACAATGAGTTGCATTAAATTGTTCCTGTAACTTTTTTATAGCCATTTTTACAAAGACAGGTACTTAAATAGTAAAAATTTCAAAGAAAACAGTAGACAGAATCAGGGCCGACTTTCTATACTAACATACTAACATACTAACATAGAAAGTCCCTGACAGAATACAGACAGTCTCTATATTAAAGTAGTATAATCGTAGTTTACATGTAGATATATAAACGCGAAAAATAATTGTCTTCTCTAAGGAGGTATAATAGTTGTGGTTCTTGCGATCTAAACACCATGATATGAAACGCTAAAAATAATTGTCCTCTCTAAGGAGATATAATAGTTGTGATTCTTGCGATCTAAACACCATGATATTGAGAACGCTCTGAATGGCTTATTTTTTTTTCCATTTTTGTTTTCCATCATACGATTGGTTGTCAAGTGACATGTGTCAAATGTTTTACTTATTTTAATATATATACAACTGGTATGACCCCTTAAATAGTAAACATTTCAAAGAAAACAGTAGACAGAATACAGAGAGTCTCTATATATTAAAGTAGTATAATCGTAGTTTACATGTAGATAAACGCGAAAAATAATTGTCCTCTATAAGGAGGTATAATAGTTGTGGTTCTTGCGATCTAAACACCATGATACTGAGAACGCTCTGATTGGCTTATTTATTTTTCATTTTTGTTATCTATCATACGATTGGTTGTATTTGTGCATCTTTAAAACCTGAAGTTAATCTATGACTAAAAGTCAGTCCGATGACGGAATCATATCCGGACTCCTGTTTTGTCGTTTTTCTCCCAAAATAACTCAATCTGATTAATCATAAGAATGGATGACAAATGCGACTATGCATGCTACCTATAGGACACAGAGGCATGATGATTGATTTATTGTGGAAGGAAGAGAAGAGACACCCAAAATGAGGTCTTCTCGTTTAATAGTATAGATTATTAAATTGGCACAGATAAAGATAAATATTACTCGCCAAAGGCCTCTTCAAATTCAATGAATATATTGTACCTTTTTTTCCGAAAAATTCCGATCATAACAGGTTGAATACACACTTTTTTGCGGAGCAGTTTTCAAGCAGCTACGCCATTGCACATCCGGGATATTAAGGTGAATCCTTTTTCATTTACGAATTGACACTAGATATAAATGGAAAACATCATAATCTAATCAAACATCATAATCAAGCAACGTTGAAAAAGGGGTCAAATTTTACAGAAAAACAAGATGAATAAGACTTAAGGTGGGTCCTTTTTCATTTACAAATTGACACTAGATATAAATGGAAAACGACAATCCTGTTGAACATAAAATTAGAAAAACGACAACAGAAGCTTACACAAAAAAATCAAACATTAGAATAAGACAGCAACAACATGTCGCTAGTGAGTTGAGATTACAGTGAAGTTTATGTAGTGTCGATTACAGCCGCAATCTCATTCTGATAGAGCAGTTTTATATGCAATATTTAAAGCCATTCTAATAAAGTCCGTATAGCATGAACATGCACGAGTAAACGTACCAATTGAGACATGTAACGTCATAGCATTGCATTTTTCTTTAGCATTGCAACTTTCGTCAAAAATTCATACAAAGTTAAAGCATGTTTATACATAACAATAGAATATCAATATTATCTGAAAGGTAGTCTTAACAGCTGAGTGGCACAACTGTCTCTTCAATTAGTCTATATCTGACAAAACATTCAATTAAAACGCAAATATAAACCTCTTAAAGGAGTCATTGTTTTTGATAGCTTATATAAAAAAAGAAGATATGGTATGATTGCCAATGAGACAACTCTCCACCAGAGACCAATTGACACAGACATTAACAACTATAAGTCAATTTATTTTAAAATAATGAACGAAAAATAAATATGTTTACAATTACTGAATTACTGGCTCCTGACTTGGGACAGGTACATACATATTGAATATGGCGGGGTTTAACATGTAAGTTGGATCCAAACCCTCCCCATAATCTAGGACAGTATTGTAACAGTATATCCCGCTGCAAATGTTTGCACCTGTCCTAAGTCAGGAATCTGATGTACAGTAGTTGTCGTTGTTTATGTAGTTCATACGTGTTTCTCGTTTTTATATAGATTAGACCGTTGATTTTCCCGTCTGGATGGTTTTACATTACTAATTTTTGGGGCCCTTTATAGCTTGCTGCTCCGTGTATGAAGACCGTACCTTGACCTATAATGGTTTACTTTTATAAATTGTTATTTGTTAATTGTTATCTGTCTCATTGGCACTCATACCACATCTTCCTATATCTTTATAAGAACTAACTCTAAATAATGCGTTGATAAAAGTATGAACTCATCAGATGGATACAAATAGAAATACATCTATCAAAAAAATAGGTAACGTGGCCGAAAACTTTTATATCCCAATAATAAAAATTATGGAATATCAAAGCACCAAATTTTGCAAGCGTTCATATATATTTGTTAAAACGTTTACTAAATGAAAGTGCATAGAAAATTAAATAGAATGGTAAAATATATGTCCTGATAATTCTATATCTTAAAATTGGCATGATGAAATGTTAAGTTCTGAAAAAGAACAAAATAATTAGAGAACTTGTTCTGTAAAATTAAGGATAGTTTGGTTAGATTAGGCTTCAGGCTAGAGACAGGACAATGTTATAATAATGACAAGAAATATAGATAATATTAGTTACATAGTGTGCTAGTGACCTAATATGGAATTTACTGACCCCATATATACCGTATTACGTCACTAGCACACTATGTAACGAATTTATCTTGCCGACTATCTTAACGTGTAAAATTTAGACTAGTGAGCTATCAAAATGATCAAGTTTTCAATATAGTAAGCATTAACATGATTAAGAAACTACTTCCTTTGATCCTACAAAAACAGATGCCAACAATGACAACTTCTTAGATTTAAATGTGTTTTATGAATTCATTTCACTGTATCATCACTTTCTTCGTCTGTTGAAACCTTTAAGATTTTTTCTCAGTACTGTTTTGTTTTTCTAAAGGGACGTAACACCACTACTAACCGTGTATGAAATAAGCCCTGCCTCCTTGTTACCTTATATGGAACATAAAGGGACGCAACTCCACTACTAACCGTGTATGAAATAAGCCCCGCCTCCCAACTAACCTAAAATTTTAAAAATATACACGGTTTCCACGAGGACGCTTTTAACCAATCATATTCCTAGAAATGTATAGGAGGTAAGATAAGAGTGTGTGCTTATTGTAATACAAGTTCAATCGAAGACGAATTTCATTTTTTTATTCGAATGTAATGATTATGTTTACATTAAGGGAAAATATATGAAACAATATTATTGGAGACAATCCTGTTATTGTAAATTTATTCATTTTTTATCTGTACCGAATATTAAAGATCTGTACAATCTTGGGAAATACTTAAATTAAGCAGAGAAACAACGTTGCTAATTTTGAATAATTCTATGTTTGAAATACTGTACGTTATACTTAATATTGTACTATTTATCAAGAGTTTAAATGTAGTTACTATTTGATCATGTGTCTGTTAAATGATATGGTGCAAGTCTCGTAAATTTTTCAAACATTGTTTATATCCTACTTGCTGTTGGGATAAAGTTTTTTGCCTTCGCGTTTTCGGGATTTCGACTTCGCCTTTTTGCGTTTTCGCGATTTCGAATTCTAATTTTCGAGTTTTCGCGTTTTCTACCTTGCCTTTTCGCGTTTTCGCGTTTTCGACTTCACGATTTCGGGTTTTCGCCTTTTCGCGATTTCGCATATAGAATATGAAAGGCGAAAACGCGAAATGATCTTAACCGTCCACCATAATAATTAGATAATATTCTTGGATAAACCATAATTCTGTCCTTCCTCTATAGTACATCAAACAAACTATTGCTCATAGTAAAACAATATAGAGTTATTCCCCTTTTATCAAATTTCTTATTATAGCACACTTACTACAGAATAATTGTAAAAAAGGAAACGTTTTTTAATGCTTAAAATAATATTGACAGATGAAAGATTGTTACTGTTACGTTCAGTGGGTGTTGGTATTTATGCAAGTTATTCTTTACACGGAACTACTTAAATGTATTCCATTGTTTGATGATATCAGGATTGACTTGATAGTTGATTGCTGTTTATACGGGTGTTATGTGTCCCCTTCCTCGTATCTCCAATTGTTAAATGAAACTAACATACAGATAATGACCTTTTTCAATTGTGTACATTGGTCATTTTTCAGATTATTGTTTTTAAATGCCTAAATGCCTAAATGATACCTTTATATTTTAAAGCCAGGGGGATAAACACGTTGAAAAGTTGGGAGCAAAATGGCAAAGCGAAAAACCTAACAGTCATAAATAATAAATAAGAAACAACACTAACTCCATTAAAAACCGGGAGTAAAATCAGGTGCTACAGAAGGGTAGGCATTTCCTGCACCGTATACGGCACCCGTCGTGTTATTTCTTTGTTCAGTCCGGTAATGATGGGTTATTATGACTGAACAAGAATATCAGATATGATTTCTGACACACTTTTGTCATAATAGCCAATCAGCTCATGATGGCGACCGTAAAATTTCTTGAGTGATGACATTAATTTGATTGATTCATAGCCCTGTCTTAGCAACTTTTGAGAAAGCAGTATTCCTCGTTCAACAAAATCAACGTACTTTGAGCTAGCTCTAGAGTAACGTATCAATTGAGACACATATACTCCATATGCTGGTGCCGCTGGGATATTGGGCTACACAGAGATGGAAAGTTGACTATAGGAAAATTAAAATCATTGCGTTTGTCATAAATTTTGGTATTTAACCTACCATCAGTAGTCATTTCGGGGGAAAGTCTAAATATGAAGCAGATTTATCTGTGTCGGTAGTATCTTTAATGTCAAGTTCACTTGGAAATATTAAATGTAAGTGTTCACTGAATCTATTATTATTAAGAGACAGTACATCATCAATATACCGAAAGGTGAAATTAAAAGACTGGGCTAATTTCTTTTCTCCTTTCTGTACAAGCCCTTGGATAAATTCTGCTTCAAAGGAATACAAAAACAAATCTGCAAGTAGAGGAGCGCCATTAGTACCCATTGGGATTCCAATAGTCTGTTGGAAGACCAAACCTCCAAATGCAACAAATATGTTGTCAATTAAAACATCCAGCATGGCAGTGATATCATCTTCGGTGTATTTTTTGCTCGACTCTGTATCATTTTTAACACAGTAAGCTGAATTCCTATCCAAAACTAGATATTTAAAACGTCTAGCGCCCTTTTTGTTAAAGAAACATAAGCTGGCGAGTTCTTTCAGTCGAGCTAAAAGTTTGTTATGAGGAATAGTGGCGTAAAGAGTTGAAAAATCAAAGGTTTTAATGTTGGTACAATGTTTTGATGACTGAGATCGTAAATTCACCAATAACTCATTTACATTTTTTAGTATCCACATCTGATTAACACCACTTCTTGAATATGCCGTTTCGGAATATTTCTGAAGTATTTTTTTAACTGCAATGAGTATGGCAGTAAGAACTTTAGAAAGGGGTTTAGTGGAACATTTGGAAGAACATTCAATATACCTTTCCTTATAGGGATTCTTGTGAGGCAGAGGAATCAAATATAAGGATGGAAGATCCTGGTCTTTATCCTTTGCATTAACACCAAAGGAGATTAGAACCGATTTGTCGTTTTGCAGGATCTCCTGCTTCGTAAGCGTACCTAGTGTATATGTAGGATTTCCAAGTGTGTTATTTATCCCGAGGTCCTTAATCAGGCAGTCAATGTATTGTTTTTTGCAAACAAAAACAATATTGTTTGAGGCTTTGTCCGATTGAACGACAACATATTTGTCATGGAGGCAAGACAACTCCTCTATGACATGAGGTTCTTTAAAGATGGAAGGAGCGTTTGTGCTCATTGACCCTTTAAGCTTGCTAACTCTTTCTGAATCAATGATCTCACTAATTTTACCCACTCCGAAAGAGTGTCAACGTCAGCCTTTTCTCTTTTTGCCCAGTATTTTGCATTATCCTCAACAGAATCCATTAGTAGTTTGAAGTTCTGCTTCCAATTGATTGGCTGTGGCTCTCTGTATTTCGGACCCTTGTACAAAAGTTGTCTCAACTTGTAGTTATTGACTATGTTTTGGTCTCCAGAAATTACATGGCCAGCAGGATTATACACGAAATGGGAACGTGAACAGGCACAATCAGGTGGTTTAGCTTTGAGGTCATCAATATTTAGATTCTGCAACACTTTTTTGTGATTAAAATTTTTAGATGCAACAGGGTTGGTGTAGGAATAAGATACTATAGGAGAAGAGTGATCCTTAAAGTAGGAAGGAATGTTGCTTTTTACTGTTTTATGGTGAAGAATATTACTTATATTTATAGCATCGATACCCTTGAAGAATGAACGTTTTTGCAGTTCCTCCGAATGTTTAAAAACGGGTCTGAATAATCTATGGTTTGCATCTGTAGTGTGGCATTCTTCACACGCTTTCAGTAGAGAGTTCAGTTTAGGACGCGGAAGGGAGTACAGTTTAGAGCAAATGTGATGAATTCCTAGAGGCTTATTGATATGTTCGACAAGGCCATCAATAGAAACATCATGCATATCAGGTGAATTATAGCGACGATGTCCATGGCTCCTCGAACGACGAAGAGACCTATTGAATAAATCCATCATATTCACTTAGGGTTAGGGTTAGGGTTAGGGTTAGGGTTAGGGTTAGGGTTAGGGTTAGGGTTAGGGTTAGGGTTAGGGTTAGGGTTAGGGTTAGGGTTAGGGTTAGGGTTAGGGTTAGGGTTAGGGTTAGGGTTAGGGTTAGGGTTAGGGTTAGGGTTAGGGTTAGGGGTTAGGGTTAGGGTTAGGGTTTGGGTTTGTGTAACTGCAGATAGGGCTACTCAAGTTACCTACATTATCTATTTTATCGTTACATCCATAAGGTGTTGCAGTAGCTAATTCTCTGACCCAGTACTCTTCTCTTTGTCTGCGAAACGGTGTACTTACTGTTGGATTTGTCTGAGGGAGTTCAGCAACTGAACATTCAAAATAAAATTGCTACAAGTCAGGTCAGTAACTAAGCACTAGCTACTGAGTCAATGGTACCCTCGGAAACTAACAATTCTACAGTTGTATCAACCGTTGCTGGTTAATGATAGATACACTATATACATTTTCTGCGTCTATGGCGCTTTTTTCGGTTGACCTTCTTAAGTAATATTCAAACCTATACATTTAAAATCCAGGGAAGTATAAAAAAAAGTTTTAAACGTTAGATTCTATATGATTAAAAAAGGATAAACAGCACAATAAAATTCATCTATGTCAATTTTTTTTTCTTATGAAATATGTAAACGATGGGCAAAAGATACCAAAGGGACCTTTAAACTCATAAATCAAAATAAAGTGTATCGCTTACTCTTTAAACGCGAGACCGTATGTATGAGTTCTAACACAATCTTTTTTTCAAATTAATGTAAACAATTAAATTTAACATAAATGTATAGATCTGTTCTCATAAAAAGCTTGTTTTATTTAAAAAAAAAATATTTGGTTCTACAAAAACATATTTGAGAACGACCTTGAAGTGTTCAGCTTGGCAGATTATATCTAAAATATTTGTGCATTTATAAAATTTGCGATTTTGAGAGAAAGTTGTGTTGAGTTCATACCTGATTCAAATGTTTTTATATCATACATACAAAAGCCTAGAAATTAGGGATGTCAGCTCGGTCAAGATTTATCGAGCGATAATCAAGTACTCGCTTGATAATAGAAACTCAAAATTATACATTTTTTATTACATGTATTGTGGGTGGTTGTCTTATGATCGTAAAACTCTCAACATTATAACCATAGTTAACAGCTCATTAACTGCGTGTACTTATTGTGTCAACTGATAATAATATAATCAAGTAATTAATTAATATCTAAAAAAAAATTATAACTCAAACAACAGTATTTGGGAACAGTAGAAAAACAAATTTAATGATCAATAAAGGGGTGATGATTAGTACTAATTGATACTATTAATCCTGTTTTGAGTGTCGACACAGGGTGCAACGAATTAGATCTTATTTAAAAATATTATCTTGTCAACTTTGTCTGGTACGTAGCGGTTTGTGAAATTTGTTAGTTAACTAACAGTCCAGCTGATAAAAATATAGAAAAGTGTCAGCCATGTAAAAATGTTTTTGGTATATCAAACATGTAAATCTGTTTGGAAGAATTTTAAATGACAATTAAAAAGAAAATCACAAAAATACCGAACTTAGAGGAAAATCAATTCGGAAAGTCCATAATCACATGGCAAACGCAAACATTCGAATCGTATTTTATTTTTTATTAATTTTGACTAATGTATATTAATTTCCCGGGGGCGCTCTCAATATACAAATATTTTTGTATTTATAGACTTCAGAAAGCAACAACATTTTACCAATAAACCGATTAGTCGAGTATCATTTTTGTAATCGATACTCGGTACTACCGAGCGATACTCGAGTACTGGAGTACTCGTTGACATCCCTACTAGAAACAAGTTATAATAATGCAGTTGAAGTGAAGAAAGCAGACCACAAAGAAGCAACTGCAACACCATCACAAGAACAAACAAAACACGTATTATTTTCAAAGAAAACGAATTAAACTTAACATAATTTGGTACAATTGTACCCTTGTTAACCGTTTATAATTTCTGAATCATCAGGAGTCGGATTACTACGTTTTGTTAACTTTTGTTGTCCTTGAACTACTTATCGGTTGTAATTTATATAATTTTATGAATGGGGTTTGTCGTGACTCGATGACTTCTTTTATCTATGAAATTCTTATTAATGAACTCTTAAAAATCATCTTTATCGGCACATGTTTTGGTTATCCTAAAAAAAGTCTATCGTGATAAGCGTATAGTGTTTGGCTTAGTTTATGTTCTAATTCAGTTTATCTGTTTATGTAATGAATGGTCTAAAGAAGAGTCAACAATCAGTATGTCTCATTTTTATTAATAATTTGCATCTCTTCCCTAATAATCAATTATTTGAAAACACCAACATACAAGAGAAGTTCACATAATATGGTATAATAAATTTATGTTTTAACTGTATAGTTTGGCATATATTTGTGATGTCATGAAAGGGTTTATGTATTATGAAACAAATAACAAATATCACTAGATACTTAAAACTTGTATCGATCTCAGTATCAGTTTAAATAATTGATAAAATCAGGAATTGGGAATATGTCAAAGGGACCACAACCCGACCTGAGAGCAGAAAACATCCAAAGGCTACCAGTGGGTCTTCACAGCGAGAAAATCCAGCACCATGAAAAGTGCTTCAACTTATTATGGGGTAATACCTAGATCTTGCAAAAGATGTGGTTTTTATTGGTAGCATACTACCCAATCTACCAGAAAAAAATCTGAATAAATAAATCAAGTGAATGAGGAGATGATATAGGGAAATGAGAATAAGAGAGGAACTTTATACACGTTTTCTTTACTAAAGCCTTTAAATAGGTTTGATATACAAACATCTATTGTCACTTTCATTTCGTTTTTTTTCCTGTTCTATTTTTTTAGTCAGGGATTTCATATGAATTCTTAATCATTACGGCCAATGCATACATAAGGTGACCACTGGATGATAAACAAACACGATTCGTGCGCAGCTTATACATCGCTATTAACATTCTAGTACTACCATTTGGTCTATAAAGAGGCTATCGCACTATTAATCAAAGAACATATCATTCTCTTGTTGAAGATGTTTTGAAACAGGCGGGTTTTTTTTTGAATATTTTTTGGGGTTTTTTTACTGCTCTTTTTATATTTTACAATTGCCTACAATAACTTATAGTATTGAACGTATCCGACATTTTCTTCAAAAACACGGTCATTGTATATTAAACTAGAGAATACACATATGGTCACTTGACAATGATGAATAGTCTTGAACTTTCATATAGAAACAAATCATTAATCATATAAATATACAATAGATACATTTATGTACATTACATATTACAATACAGGATTGATATTCACATTTATACATTGCTCATCAATAATGAAGCAACACAGTCATTTATTTAAGTTGTAATGTTCATGAATCAGCCAGTTAGGCGGCTGCATCAACAATTCCAACTTTATGTAGTGTTGAGCTTTTATTTTCATCTTTATCAAAGAGTAGTCGACCATGTATTCATTTCATCGGTAAAGTGGTGAAGGTTATGCTCATGAATAATGGCAACAGTAGTATACCGCTGTTCAAAACTCATAAATCCATGGACAAAAAACTAAATCGGGGTAACAAACCAAAACTGAGGGAAACACATTAAATATAAGAGGAGAACAACGACACAACACTAAAATGTAACACACACAGAAACGGACCAAGCATCAGACATAATCTCACGAGAATAACAAATATAACATCAAAACCAAATACATGAATTTGGGATAGACAAGTACCGTGACACGTCTTATCGCAATGTGAATTAACACTCAAAAATAAGAGAAAACAAACGACGCAACGTAAAAATGTAACACACACAGAAACGAACTATAATATAACAATGGCCATATTCCTGAAACTGGCATTATCAGAATGCTTGATTTCTTGTTTGACAACATATTTGTTACGTTTGGAGGACATGTTTTTCAACAGACTGTCTGAATTCCAATGGGAACCAATTGTGCCCCTCTTCTTGCCGACTTGTTTCTTTATTATTATGATGCTGACTTTATACAGGAACTTCTTAGGAAGAAAGATAAGAAGTTAACAATATCCTTTAACTTCACGTTCCGCTATATAGATGATGTTCTCTCACTAAATTATACAAAATTTGGTGACCATGTTAAACGAATCTATCCCATCGACCTGGACATAAAGGATACTACAGATACAGCTAAGTCTGCCTCATATCTTTACTAACATCTAGAAATTGACAATGAGGGTGGGTTGAAAACAAAACTTTACGACAAAAGAGATGATTTCAGCTTCCCAATTGTGAACTTTCCATTTCTATGTAGAAACATTCCAGCAGCGCCTGCATATGGAGTATATATCTCCCAATTGAAACAATATTCCCGTGCTTGAATTCCTATCATGATTTCATTGATAGAGGATTGCTACTCACAAGGAAGCTTTTAAACCAAGAGTTCCAAATGGTGAAGTTGAAATCACCCCTTCGTAAATTTTACGGACGCCATCACGAGTTGGTTGACCGTTATGGCATAACCGTTTCACAGATGATATCGAATATGTTCCTTATGTCGTAACTACAATACCCTTTCCCTTTTCACGAATGTGACCTACCGAATTAGACTATTTACCGGATTTTTAATAACATAAGCAACACGACGGTTGTCACATGTGGAGCAGGATCTGTTTATCCTTCCGGAGCAACTGAGATCACCCCCAGTTTTTGGTGGGGTTCGTGTTGCTTAGTCTTAAGTTTTTCTATGTTGTGTATTCTGTGCTGTTGTTTGTCTGTTTGTCTATTTTTAGCCATGTCGTTGTCAGTTTATTTTCTATTTATGAGTTTGACTCTCCCTCTGGTATCTTTCGTCCCTCTTTTAAGTCTGTTCATACTTTCTTTAATTTATTAATACTGGTTTGACGACAGCAGTACGGTCCTGAAATAAATGTCAGGCTTATGATCAATCTATATGTATCTACCTAAACCATATATGTAGCCGCAGATTTTCTGTTTTTCATTTACTTATGTTGTTGGATTGCTGTCTTAATGATGTGTATTCCGTATAAGATTACACGTTTTCATATTTTTACTCTGTTAGATTTACACCAAATTATGAATTTTATCCATCCTGATTCCTTCCTGACATAATTTAGGGAGAAAACAATTAAACAGAATTCTTACAAAACTTAAAATAAATTCCAATCGGTTGTGAAAGTTTTGTGTCTATGTGCAAAAAAATGATGTGGTTGGACACACATAATGAATAGAACTTATGGTTATTAATCTGTACCCAATAGCACTTTAATAGTTGTGGTTACTTATGTAACAAATTATGTTCTGGAAGGTTCACGAATGACATCGTATCACCAATTATGCAACTTATATGAAATTATAATCAATTATAAATGATGCATGGTTAAATCTAAAACTTCTAACTAAATTGATGTTGTTACTAAGATCTTTACAAAAGTGCATTAATTGGAACTGTAACACAACAGCGACACCAAAGGTAAACCTATAACGAAAAGAGATGATATGTAATAGATTCTTTAAGAACATCCTTGGAGCAAAGAATGACGAACATGGAAACAAAATTCACACATGAGATAAGCAAAGGTATACAATCTTTAAAAAATGAAATGTCAATGGAATTTGCTAAAGTTGATAATAAGATCAGAACATTGGAAAATAAAATGTTAAAATATGAATCAGATTTACATGTTAAAAACACCACACAATCGGCAATTAACGAAAACAGCTCACAACACAAATTGGTATTTAAAAATATAACCCATGACACTTCGGACATGGAAAGCCTTAAGGCGTATGTTAACGGTGTTTTAAATGCCATAGGACTAGACTTTAACGTGGTTGATGTTCAGAAGATCGGAGGTAAAAATAACGGTACAACTAACAATTCTAATCAATCGAAAACCGTTCTTGTAACTTTCTCTGATGGAAAAGAACGCATCGATGTTCTTCGGAACAAACGGAAGCTAAAAGATACGGAAGACTACAAAACTTTATACATTGAAACGGACCGTTCACGTCATGAACGAATGCAAGAGGCGAACCTTCGGCGAATCATCAAATCGATTCCAAATTTGGAATTCCGGGGTGGTCGTGTTGTTGAAAAATCAGACTAATATGCATGCCAGTCAAATGAGACCGATGCAAAACTGACAATTGGTAGTTGGAACTGCAACGGCTGGTACGTTAAACGACAAAATGAAAATGGCAGACTTTTAAGGGAAAATATTTTAACTTCTTTGAATTGTGATGTGTAGGGCATTTCTGAGACCCATCTAAAAGACAATGAAGCTATCGAACTAGATGGGTATAAGTGGATAGGTTGTAATAGGCGAATTCTTTCGAACAAAGCGTGGAGGGGTAGTGGTGGAATAGGATTTTTAATTAAGAACTGTATACTTGACAATTTTGACGTCGATATTCTTGACAATAGTAGAGATGATATTCTATGGATTAATTTGAAATGCAAACATGACCAAAACTTTATGCTTTATCTGTGTGTGTGTTAACTGCAACCGGAACGGTCAAGTAGGGGCAACATTGCTCAGGAATTTTACGACCATCTTCTATCGCAAGTGTATCTTTATAGTAGCCATAATCCAGTCCTGATTTGTGGTGATTTTAATGGGCGCATAGGAAACTCGCAAGATCTAACTGACTCTATCGTTACTCTACCAGAACGATGCTATATTGATTCTGTAAAAAAATGCTTTTGGTGTATTTCTGTTGGAGTTCTTAAACGACTCAAATTGCTCTATGTTAAACGGAAGAGGAGACAGTTCAAAAGACAATTTTACGTATGTTTCGCCTATTGGTAAATCTGTCGTTGACTACATGATTACTCCGCATGCTTCGTTGACAAAATTTTACGATTTCGAGGTAAAACTTGTGTCAGACTTGCTGATCGATCACAATATTGAAGTACATCCCAACTCAAGAGTCCCAGATCACTCAGTATTACAGTGTTCGTTCGATTATTCGGAGTATCGAAATTATACAAGTCCACACGTAGCGAAAACGCCAATTTATGAAAACAACTGTGTAAAATCTGTGAGGCGAAAATATGACGTCACAAAGATCCCAAATGATATATTCAAGAGCGAACGATGTGTGCGCTGTTTAGACAAAGTGGTCGATTCACTACTCGATCGTCATAACATTGAACAAAGAATTAACTCAATCTATGAAACGCTGCTGAATACAATTCATGACGAAATGGACAATGTTCTTGACTATAAAGATCTTGGACAAAGCACACACAGACGTAAACGCCGTAACACAAAACCGTACTGGAACAACGAATTACGAAATTTACTTCGGGAGGTAAATATTGCCGAAAAGGACTATTTGAGGTATCAGGGTGACCGTCGAACAAAAACAAAACGCAGGGAGATATTCAAAATAAAGCGTAGACAATTTGATAAACGTTTACGACAAGAAGAACGGAAATATACAGCTCAAAGACTAAATCGAATAAAAGCAATCAATCAGGGCAATCCAAAAGAATTTTGGCGTGAAATCAGTAAACTAGGTCCAGGAAAAACATCGACAAACATTGATAGTGTCAACATGGACGATGGGTCAGTGTCTCATGATCCCTCCGAAATTTTACAACGATGGAAAGAGGAGTACTTCAAACTGTTCTCTAGTGACAATACAAAAGTTGATTCTGAATTTGTTGAGCAACTGCAAAACCTGAATTCACAACTAGAGCGTGAATATGAAAACCTCCCTGTTAATCAAACATATGTTGACAACACGAGCACATCTGAATTGAACGAATCTATTTCTCTTGATGAAACGAAACGTGCGCTGATGAGTTTAAAAAATGGCAAAGCAGTAGGAATAGACAATTTACCTAATGAAATACTAAAAAGTGATGTACTGTCGAAAACTCTTCACGAACTGTTCAATGTGTGTTTTAGCTATGGAATTGTTCCAGATCTTTGGTGTCGAAGCATTATATGTCCTCTGCTAAAAAAAGGCAAGGATTTCCGCAATCCGATGGATTACCGAAGCATAAGTCTGATGTCAACTGTCGCAAAAACATTTAGTCAAATTTTGAATGAAAGGCTCATCAGTCATCTAGAAAACAATAACTTTCTCAGTGAGGAACAAAACGGATTTAGGCGGCTTAGATCATGTCTGGACCATATCTTTTCACTGTGTACAATACTGAGAAACAGGAAACTACAGATAATAGACACTTTTTTGTGCTTTGTTGACTTCAGCAAGGCATTTGATTCCGTGAATCATACTATACTCTGGAATAAACTTTTAGCCGTGGGTGTGTATGGAAATATGTACAAAGTAATTAGGTGTCTCTACTCAAAGCTACAAAGTGCAGTACGAATATCGCCTACGATGTTTACTGAATGGTTTTCCGTTGATTCCGGTGTCCGTCAAGGGGATAATCTCGCGCCCACACTTTTTGCATTGTTTATTGATGAATTGGTACCACTCATTAACGGACTCTGTTGTGGCGCATTAATCGGTGACGATATGATCAGCTGCTTGCTATACGCTGACGATCTAGTTCTTATTTCGGGAACTGTTGATGGACTACAAAATCAGCTTAATGCTCTGAACGATTGGACAAAGACACAATTAATGAACGTTAATACAGAAAAGACAAAAATTATGCATATTCGAAAGACTACAAAGGACAGAACTCAATTTACATTTCGACTAGGGGACAACATAGTTGCATTTGTAAATAAATATCGTTACTTGGGACTCACATTATCCGAGCATATTGATTATAATGTCTCTGTCAGTGAACTCGTAAGTGCAGGTAGTAGATCATTGGGATCATTGATATCTAAATTCTTTAATATGGGTAATATGGACTACGACATATTCACGAAAATTTATGAAAACACTGTTATTCCTGTTCTTGACTATGCATCCGGGGTATGGGGAGCAAAGCAATATGACAATATCGAACGCTTACATTATAGAGCTATCAGAACATTTCTTGGCGTCGGCAAAACAACACCAATTCCAGCAATATTAGCAGACATGGGATGGCATCCAGTTTTCATTCACAACCAATGTAACGTTGTCCGCCTATGGTGTCGTCTTATGAACATGCCTGGTCATAGAATTTGTCGAAAAGTGTTTGTTTGGGATCGTGATACGTCGAGACGTTACCGAAACACGTGGTTTAACAGCGCAAAAACGCTTCTGGACAGATGCAATCTTTCACACCTAACTGAAAACGACTCCGCTATCTCAACAATTTTCATACTAGTCTCTGTAAAAAGTAAACTTGTAGCTGACTTTAAAGACAAGTGGTTTAACGAAATAAACAATATGCCAAAGTTGAGGACATATAAACATTTAAAAACCGAATTTTATGCCGAGCCATACGTACAAAAGCATTTAACAAGGACACAAAGATCTGCAATCGCTAGAATTCGCTGTGGTACTTTCCCACTAGAAGTCGAGCGAGGACGATATAGAAACATTCCAATCGAACAACGAGTATGTAAAATGTGCAATTCTGGATCTATTGAAGATGAGCAACACTTCATCTTATACTGTGATCGTTACTCGGTTTTAAGAAATAAACTGTTTACTGCAATATCACGAGATCCTGCTTATCCTCTACACATAAATGAACTTCCTCCAAATGCTGCCTTAAATGAACTGTTGTCTAACAACAACAAAAGTATAGCGAACTTTATCTTGGACTGTGATCGTATCAGAAGAGAAATTATTTAATTATTTTACTTGAACTGTTGAATTTTCTAATAATTTAGACATTCGTCCAAAACTATGTGTTATCTATTTTTCAAAATTCTGAACTTTAATTTGTCAGTGCATCGTAAGCCTATCTGGCTGGCTGTAATATTGTATTGATATGTATCTATTGTATATATACAGGTTGCACTATAATAAATCATTCATTAATATACAATGTACGTGTTTTTGAAGCAAATGTCAGATACGTTCAATATAATTAGTGTAGGAAATTGAAAAACATAAAAAGAGAAGTAAAAAAAAAATAAAAATTTAAAAACGCCTGTTTCAAAACATCTTCAACAAGGGAATGATATTTTCATTGATTAGCAGTGCGCTAGACTTATATTCCAAATGGTAGTTATAGAATGTTAATAGCGATGTAAACTTCGCAAGAATCGTGTTTGTTTACTACTTCAAAATAAAATAGCAGATATTTATCTGCACAATGTTAATATGAATGACCAATTATCTCAAGTGTCATTAAATAATGTAATATACTGCAATTTTGTTTGTAACAGAATATTACCATGTTTCATGGCGTACTAAATTATAATCCTGGTACCTTTGATAACTATCATGATATAACGGCTAATAATCAAAATAAAAAGCAAGAAAACAATATATGCTAATTAATGTGACACAATTTTCTCTCTCTCTATTCGGTTTACAAACATATTAATGTAGTAAATACGGTGAAAAGAGGATGTCTCTTTACAACCTGAAATTGTAAAACAAAACAAAAAAAGAATAATCAGATGGAAAACTATCCTCCTGGTAATCAGCTAATAAAGGCTTCAACATAAAAAATGCAAATATTTCTAACGAGAGAAAAAAACAATAGCCTGGTACCTTTGATAACTATTACGGTTAAACTATAAAAGAGAAACAATACTAGTATTACAGACAGCAAATAAAGATGATACATGAATAAACATTTCCTTACTCGGGACAGACAAGAGTTGTTTATGTTTTAGAGCGCCGAGAGTGGTGTAAAAATTAAAAACACAAAAATACTGAACTCCGAGGAAAATTAAACTAGAGGCTCTAAAGAACCTGTATCGCTCGCCTTGGTCTATGTGCATATATAACATAGGACACAGATGGATTCATGACAAAATTGTGTTTTGGTGATGTTGATGTGTTTGTAGATCTTACTGTACTGAACATATTTGCTACTTACAATTTTCTCTATTTGTAATAAACCTGGCTCTTTAGATACAGAAGGAAACATTTTGTAAAAATTTACAAAAATTTACCAAATTAATGAAAATTGTTAAAAATTTACTCTAAAGGGCAATAACTCCTTAAGGGGTCAACTGACCATTGTGGTGATGTTGACTTATTTTTAGATTTTACTTTGCTGAACATTATTGCTGTTTACAGTTTATCTCTATCTATTATAGTATTCAAGATAAAAACCAAAAAAATAAAAAAAAATCTTTAAAAATTACCAATGGGGGGCAGCAACCCAACAACCAGTTATCCATTTCATCTGAAAATTTCATGGCAGATAGATATAGACTTGATAAACAATTAAACCCCTTGTCAGATTTGCTCTAAATGTTTTGGTTTCAGAGTTAAAAGCCAAAATCTACATTTTACCCCTATGTTGTATTTTTAGCCATTGCGGCCATCTTAATTAGTTTACTGGGTCACCGCACTCATTTTTTGAACTAGATACCCTAATAATGATTGTTTGGTTAAATTTGACCAAATAGTTTCAGAGAAGAATATTTTTGTAAAAGATTACAAAAATTTACGAAAAATTGGTAAAAAATGACTATAAAGGGCAATAATTCCTTAAGGGGTCAACTGACCATTTTTGTCATTTGAATTATTTGTAGATCTAACTTTGTTGAACATTATTGCTGTTTACAGTTTATCCCTATCTATAATAATATTCAAGATAATAACCAAAAACGGCAAAATTTCCTTAAAATTACCAATTCAGGGACAGCAATCTTACAACCGGTTGTCCGATTCATCTGAAAATATCAGGGCAGATAGGTCTTGACCTGATAAACAATTTAACCCCGTCAGATTTGCTCTAAATGCTTTGGTTTCAGAGTTATAAGCCAAAATCTACATTTTACCCCTATGTTCTAATTTTAGCCATTGCGGCCATCTTGGTTGGTTGGCCGGGTCACTGGACAAGTTTTTTTAAACTAGATACCCCAATGATGATTATGGCAAAGTTTGGTTTAATTTGACCCAGTAGTTTCAGAGGAGAAGATTTTTGTAAAAGTTAACAGACGACGACGAAAAATCCCTAATCAAATGGCAAAATCAAAAGTTCAAACACATCAAACGAATGGATAACAACTGTCATATTCCTGACTTGGTACAGGCATTTTCTTATATAGAAAATGGTGGATTGAACCTGGTTTTATAGCTAGCTAAACCTCTCACTTGTATGACAGTCGCATCAAATTTCATTACCTTGTCAACGATGCGTGAACAAAACAAACAGACACAATAAGTAAAAATGTCAAAAATAGGGGCACAGCAGCCAACATTGTGTTATCATCTTAATCACTATAAAAACAACAAATACAACGAAGAAGCACAAAAAAGGCATACACCAAATTTAACATCCTCTTATTGCTTATATTATACGATTTTATTTATCTATGTAAAATCTACCCATAAATAACAGCACAATAAAATAACACTTTCTTTAATTAGTTTCAGTTCGTTAGACAGCACTCTTTATATAGCTCAAAACTTGTTGGTATCCTTTAGTAATTGGTCAACTCCTTCCGTCCTTTTTAATTGTTTTTTTCTTTTCCGTTTTCTAACTCTTTTTTTAACCATTCATTAAGTTGATTCAGCGTTAAATCAATTGTTTTCGTAGTAACTGAAATTAAGCTTTTAAAACATGTTTATTTTATTAAATCTTGATTGAAAAGATTCATTCCAAAAAACCTTTTGGTAACCATTTACGTGGTACGTGAATACCTCATCACTCGACATCCGTACTCCTGTGTAAAAATGTTCATTTCTGAAACTACGAGATCATATTTTACCAAACCAAAAGCATGAATATGGTGTTCGGATGAATAAATGGGCCCGATCGTCCCACCTGTCCACTTCCGTGGCTGATGTGGCTAAATACAAAACAAACGGGAAAATATGCAAGTTTTTGGTCATTATCGAAAAATAGTTATGTAAAACGTGAAGAACTGACAGGATCCGAAATATTCATAATAAAGACATATATCTTCATAGTGTCTATTTACATCAAAACTGTAAGACTACTTCTTACAAAAGTTAATGACGATTCTTTTATCCTTTTTTCATGTTTGCCCATTATCTTGACAATCTTAATAGATAGAAAGAAACTATAAAAATGATCATCAACATAAGATGTATAAATATGACGATTACAAGTTTTCATATTTACACTCTTCTTACTTTAAACAAAATTATGCAATTGAGATTCATGCTGCTTTCTCCGTATCATATTTGAACAAAATCTGTACAAAATAGAAATTAAATTTTATTTCCTTTGTTCAATCGGTTGTGAAAATTATGTTTCTGTCAATGTGAAAAAGAAATATATGGTTCGACACACACCATGAACAGAGCTTATGGTTATTAGTCAGCACCGGATAACACTTATTTGCGGTTAATTATGTAATAAATATTTATCTGGGAGGTTCACGAATAACTTCGTGTAATCAAATATGCCTGCATCTTGAAGGGATTGATATGCTTTTAAACAAAATATTATCGAATAATTGTGACTGTGATTATTTAATATAAAAATACAGAGCTAATTGTTGTGCACATTTTATTATTAATTAAGCATAATGTCAAAAATAAAATATGTTCTAGCTATAACTATGGGCTGATTTAAATTTCATGCATTGATAACGAACATAAATTCATGATGCAAAATCTGTAGACGTTCTTGCCAGACCAGATTTCTATGACAGTGCTTTTGAAAGATCTGTCTTTTTGATAACATTTTGCCTTATCCTTAAAAAAGAGTTTTAGTTTACAAATAAAGTTAATTTGCAAAAGCCAATGTTGTGTATTTTGGGAACGTTCCCTTTACACAATTTTTGGCTACTCTGTTTGGGCCTTTTTGGGTTTGATGGTTTCATATTTGAGAGCACTGAACCCTTGCCCTAGCCTTGTACAGCGATAAAACGGCACAACATACATGTATGAACAGTTTTGTCTAATTTGTTTCAGTTCATTAAACAGTTATCTTCATATAGCTTATCAATACAGATATTTGATCTTGACTATGACCAGATTGTAATTGGCCATTTCGTGCCACCTATTTTGTGTTATTTTACTTTGTTTAACTTAACAATTAATTAACCGACTTCATCGTACACAAAAACGCCGTAACTGAAATTTACATTTTGTTAAATGATTCATTTCAATTTGTTGAAAATGACAAATTTAACGCTCCAAGGAAAAAACAAACATACAGTTCACCAAAAGGGAATACACTAAACATTTTTTTTTCATTTTAAAAAACGCTTATAAATTTCCAAACGACCTTGCTGATGAAATCGATGAAATGAACTAATTACGAATCGGTGCATTGTATCGATGATAAATGAACTATTCTAATATGACGTGCTTCTTTCGCTTTGTAAACAACTCCGTGATAAAATTCTCGATATATCTATACTTAGGGCAGATTCCAAGATGTACGCAAATGGCTGTTTAAATATGCCTCCCACGTAAATCCACATGTATCGTAACCTATGTGTAAACGGTTGTGGATTTCGCTGTGTTAACAATTACAATTGAATAAAACCCTACAGAACATTTATTCTGATTCTGACGCATAACAAAAAGAATTTACACATTAAAGAACGGAAAAATGGACAAAAACAAAATAAATTAAAATTCCGCGAAATTCCAGTAATGATTTTGGCGCATTAATGTCATTTCAAAACATGACGTCATACGGATGAAAACGTCAAAGCTGAAGGTTTTTTTCTATTGCGTTTACCTTCTAAACTCGGATACAATTGCATTAAAATAAAGTATTGAGTTAGGTGTTGCTTGTTTTCTGTTCTATTGCATTATTCGCACATTTACTGATTTCAGCAAGTCAACATGGCGGCTCCTTGGTTACAACATGTCAACAGTGAATTTGACGGTAGCTTAGGATAAAAAAATGTAAATTCAAAATTGCAAATGTTGGGTTTACTGAGAAGTAAAAAAAGTAATCACATTTTTTTTCTAGCGGTTAGTTAAGAAATCATTCATGATGGTTTATTAGATTTGTTTTACATTTATCGAACAGTGGGTAAAATAGAATAGCCACACACACGGTTAACCCATCATCGCTCAGGATAAAATTCGAATATCACGGCCCAGGCCATGTGTAAATTTCCAACAAATCTATGGCTTCCATGAATTATTTCTTAAATAACGAATCGGTGCATTATATCGGTGATAAAATGAACTAATTACGTATCGGAGCATTGTATCGGCTATATAATAATGATCTAATAACGAATCAGTGTATCGTATCTGTGGTGTTATGAACTAATACCGGTTACGGGTCGGTGTACATACAAACTGTGATGTTATGAACTAATATCGGTAACGGGTCGGTGTACATACAAACTGTGATGTTATGAACTAATACCGGTAACGGGTCGGTGTACATACAAACTGTGATGTTATGAACTAATACCGGTAACGGGTCGGTGTACATACAAACTGTGGTGTTATGAACTAATACCGGTAACGGGTCGGTGTACATACAAACTGTGATGTTATGAACTAATACCGGTAACGGATCGGTGTACATACAAACTGTGGTGTTATATATAGAATAATACATGGCAAAAAATCCGTATCACATGCTGTATCACCAAGAGAAACCAATATCAGTCCCGAGGGCCGAAGGTCCCGAGGGCTGATATTGGTCGAGTGGTGATACAGCATGCGATACGGATTTTGCCATGCATTATTCTGTTTTTCATATATTTTCATAGAATCAGATTTATGGGATATCCATTTTTTTGTTTTAAATCGTCTGAAATTATAAGTTAGCAAAGACCCAGTGGTGAACCTCAGCTGTTGTCTGCTCTATGGTCGAGTTGTTGTCTCTTTGACACATTCCCCATTACCATTCTTAATTCTATTATGATTTTCCTGTATTTTTCCAGCTTACTTGGTTTTTTTTATAGACATCCTTATTTGCTTAATATCCACATCGTAATGCCTCCTATAATCTTATTACATTCTCAATATATGTTGAAGACCATGTATTAAAATGCATCCACTGACGATACTGTCCTATTATTTCAACTAAAATTAACATTTATCAAATAAATATAAGATGTAGAAATGTTTAAAGTTTTATTGTTTATTTGGCGATGATATCATTCATGATCATTTTAATTTGCTGAAGAGTTGAACAGCAAGACAAATATTTCTTGAAAAAATTGCTATCTACATGTATTCTAACCAAAATTTAAACCGTAAAAATTTGTATTTGTGTTTAATCCATCAGGTAATGAAAACAAACTTCACCAAAATTATGACCAAATAAACAATAAAACTTCATATTTCTATATCTTATTGTGTCTTTTTTATATGTAAAAATCGTTCGTAAAGTTACTGGGTAATAATTTTTGGAAATGATAGGACATTTTTTTTTAATCGGAACTCATTTTTTTCCTATGCCAGGAAATACAGCAACTGAACGTCATATGTCAAACGTTGACGTCATTCGAATTGTGACGTCATGCCAGGTATGCGATACGGGTTTTGCCATGCGATACAGGGTATGCGATACGGGTTTAGCCATGCGATACGGGGTATGCGATACAGGGTAGGTGATACAGACTGTAAAAAAGAACCTTTATTAGATATACAAAATTGCTGTATTTTGTACTAAACATATGATAAGAACTGATAATAAATATGTGTATCTCATATGTGGTGTTATGAACTAGTTTCAAATATGGTGTAATAAGCGTATAACAAATCGATCTATTATTGTTTGAAACGCTACCATAGATAATAAAAGAACAGCGGGTTCGATTTAAGCTTTGTATATAGTTTTCTTCCTCAAAAAAATTTGTAACCATTGTACAATTAACGTTCAAACTAATAGTTCTTATAACACCACCAATACCATACACAGATTTGTTATCAGCTTATTCAACCACAGTTTCGATGCAGTTGAGATCTGACATCATATCTTTTAACTGATTAATACAAACGGTAATTATAAGAGAGAAGACGTTATTAAAATCAAAATATATTTTATTGGCGAAGTAAGATCATGGCTTCTGTCGGTTACCAACCCACAAACAAAGGGTCTTTGGGCAACCGTAAATTAGATGCAAATTAAATAGATAAATAAAATTCAAAATTCAAATAAAAAAACTAAAATGAAATAAAATTTTGAAATAATGGGGTGCTGACTTAAACCCTGGCAACAGATGTCCAAAATCAACATGAGAAAACTACGTTTGAGGTGGAAATGAAGATTACATGGATTAATGTTCTAAATTAAATAATAATGCAGTGATAAATCAAGTTCATCGGTACTGGTGCAGCCTATAAAGTCCGACCTAGTGATGAACTCTGCTAAAAGACTGTCATAACATTATTTATCGGTACACTATGACTGTTAATCCGTTATCACTCATCAGATGGACGTCATACTGTGGTTAATTGTGTTTATAAACTGGTGAAGAGTTGTAAATCCAGAAGCCGTGACAGGAGTTCTATGTTGAGGTTAAAAACAAGCAGAAATCTGTAAAATAAGACATAAAACAGCAGTATCGAAAAAATAAAAGAGGAGGGATGGGTGGGTTTACATTAATTATGCGTACAATAAACTCAACAATCTGACCTTAGATAAATTCAGTTACTTCCTAGCAGACCGTGCATTCAAAATATTGTGAGGAGTGCTTTAGCTGTTAAAATTGATATGCCGTGTAATCGAATTAAGACATGCGCGTTACATTGACCTGTGCATGAACTGTCGCAAGTCTTGCCTTCCTCTGATAACGCGATTTAACGGTCAAGCCCTTTAAATCGAATTATAAGAGAGAAGACGTTATTAAAATCAAAATATATTTTATTGGCGAAGTAAGATCATGGCTTCTGTCGGTTACCAACCCACAAACAAAGGGTCTTTGGGCAACCGTAAATTAGATGCAAATTAAATAGATAAATAAAATTCAAAATTCAAATAAAAAAACTAAAATGAAATAAAATTTTGAAATAATGGGGTGCTGACTTAAACCCTGGCAACAGATGTCCAAAATCAACATGAGAAAACTACGTTTGAGGTGGAAATGAAGATTACATGGATTAATGTTCTAAATTAAATAATAATGCAGTGATAAATCAAGTTCATCGGTACTGGTGCAGCCTATAAAGTCCGCCACTAAACAAGTTCAAAAACATTCATTTCATAAAGAATGTTTTGGAACTTGTTACCGCCAACCAGTACCATACATTAAGAGTCGATATAACAGATAACTCTGATTGTAATATTGTGTAATAACAAGAATCTGACCGCAGTAACTACTAGCTAACAGATTCCCGAAGCCAATGACCTACTTCGCCGTTTGATGGTAAATAAATGGATGCAAATTGATAATAGGATAACTGGATAATAAATAGATAAAAATAGATACAGCATAACTGAAATTGTAACGTGTATAAAATTAGATAACTTTCAATATCTGACAAATAAATATTCCTTCTCACTGTAGTTTGGTTCAATCACTTATTTGGAATCTTGTTCTTGTATTGCAATCGTGGTAACATTGGAACCAAGCAAATTTGACTAAGGTAACAAATCTTGGAGAAAATCAATATCACTTATAAGTTAAGTCCTATCGTATTGAGCGCTTTGTCCGATGTCATGTCCATTTTAGTGGATTACTTAATATTGCGGGGCCCTTCGAGAATGAGCATACGATTAGTTTATCTCTTTACTTAAAGTGCCTCATAACACTTTGACCTTGCTAACAAATTGTGATACGAAAATGTATAAGAGAACACAACCATAAGTAACTACAATCTTCCGAGCACGAACGAAGTCATTTGGCGATTGAAAAACCCACTATCCAAGCACGCTTTTGGAAACATGAAATATCTTAAATTGACGATCAATCAAAATCAGCTCCAGATTGGTAATATACAATATAGAAAAATAATTAAAATTGATATGATAACAGATGGAGATATTTGACTTGCCGACTGTTATGTTTGTAATCAGATATATGGTTAATACTTTTTATATTACCAATGACTGAATTCTATTTTTACCATCAGAAAATATAAAAACTAAAAGATCTGACATGAATGTCAATGAGGCAACTATTTGCCTAAAATTTAATAGCGTGGGCGTAAACAGCTATAGGCCACCATACAGCCTTCAGCATTGAACATAGTCCATACAGTATAATAGCAATAAAAGGCCCCAGCAACAATTCAAACAAGAAAACAAGGCCATATTTAAGTATAAATCAAATTAAAAGTAAAACAAGTATAATAGACTGCGAGAAACAACAAGTTTGTGAGAACTAAGCCCTCCCGTAACCGGGGCAGTGGTTAACAACACAAAATAAAAGAAAGTTGAGGTAGGTTTGACTCATCAGATCGACACAAATTGAAACTAATAAATGAATCGTGTTTCCCAGACAAAAACTTTTTAAGCTGAGGTGCAGTTAAGACCCCCAAAAATTTGACTCTAAAAATAGCCGATGGAATATTTGCCGTCTTTAGGGCGCTCGTCAATACGGCATTAACACTGGTATCGTGTAACATTTGTTGTGTTTGTTTAATTTTGTTTTTGCTTCAAAAAACTAATATTCTCTAATATACGTATATACATAAAATTCCATGTATAACTGTTCACAGTATTTAACCCAATTGCGTTGTTTCTCTTTCAGATAACGAAAACGTACTAATTAGCAGTTTTATTGTCTGAGATATATGCTACTATTAAATCTAAACCACAAAAGCAATAACATTAATTCATCGCCTAACTTATTTGAACTTTTCTTGACCTCTGTAATGATATAAATAAGATTTAAGAAAACCTTTAACCCAGACAATAACTCGCTTAAGATGTAAATTTATATCAGCAATTTTCAGACGATAATTTTATCAAAGATCTACACATCTGGTAATAAAGTTTGTAAACGTAACTTGCAGAAGTGTATACTATTTCTTCTCTATTCGTTATTAATGGTAATACAAAGATTATAATTGCCAGAAAGACAACTATCCACTAAAGTACAAATGAAGTAAATGTAAGCAAATATATGCAACCGTACGGCTTTCAACCCGTATAGTCTGCTATTAGAGGCCCCGACATGAAATATATAAAACATTTCAATTGAGAAAACTAACGGCCTAATTTATAAAAAAAACAGTTTACGGAAAACAAATATGACAGACATAAACCAACGATGCCTTTTTCCAAGTAAAGTAGTAAAACTATCTTGCCTTGCTGATCAATTTTCTAAAATTTGGGACTAAGGGAAACATTGTTATCTGTAAAACTAATATCATTTGAATGCGCAAGTGGATGATAGCTACTAGTTCCACTCATATGAAAAATCCAATAAAGCTAGTTTAAACAAACCCCGAAAAATAAAGATTCGTTACTTGAACGGCAAACAGATGGCAATAATATTTTCAAATTATGTAAATATTTGATAGTTATAGCAATCTTGAAAATCAAAATTTGATTATCTTGTCCATTACATGTAGCATTTTATTTTTCTGGGCACGATTAAAACGTGCGCAAAAAAACTGTGTGAGTAATGACGATTTATCCTAGTGCAAGACCTTAGTTTGATCACATTATTTATACATAATACAGACAGGGTAGGAATGAATTGTTGTGATCATGGAACATGAATAATAGCCATAGATTTAAATCAACTGGTCCCCAATTACAAGACTGTAGAATTGCTTTCTTTAACCGAAACAGCTCGTTTCCAACTTATGACCTGAACCCTGCTAGCTCCAAGTCTTATTTGCTCATATACTGGATGAGCTCTCTTGCCTACTTCAAATTGGTTGTTAAATAAATATCTAATATAAAAATGCATCAGTTTACTTACTGATATCATCAATATTTACCGTTGATGAATTTTTATATAGCTGCGAGATACCATTTAAATTTTTTTATATTATATACATGTATATATATACTTCGCACAAATAGTGCAGAACTAGTTTCTGAAATTACTGAAATGGTTCTCTCTTTTATAAAGATGACACATGAAAATAAATCAAATTTAGGTAAACTTGTGGTGAGAATGATATAATTAGAATAACTGTAAAAATTCCTTCGTGATATGTACACATACTAAAAATGCTCTGAATATAAAATTACTTGCGGGACTATACCTTCGCAGTGCAATTATAAAATAAATCAGTGTTGAAATGTTTTCTAATCGGGATGAGATAAATAGATAAGAAACCAATTATAAATAAATCAATCTTATTCTTATTCTTATTCGTGGTATGTTCTTTCATAGTAAAAGCAATCCGGATCAATATAGTATTCGTCATTTTAAATCGTTTTCCTTATTATGCTCGAAATGCTACTACTGAAATCATTGTTAAAGCTAAATATGTCATGTACTGAATTAGCTACATTAAAATTAAAGAATAAAAGATGTACCTGTTTTACTACTGTATTGAGATAAGGCACACTGTCACTTCTCTGACTAACATACATATAGATGGTCCTGCTGATGAATGAAATAATCCTGCATAACAAATTTTCAGTTTCTGTTTCAGATGCGTAGCTATTTTGACATCACATGTGGCTAAAGCAGTTTTCTTTACCCCAATTATAACACCTCTTTCAACGCCTTTTCTACTCAGACATCATAAACCTTCCAATAAATGTCATTATGAACAAATATAATTAAAATAATATATATTTTATACACTAAATAAATATCAAAATGTGTGCAATGCAATTTGGATAACCGAAAAAACAATCGGTTATTAAGACATTACTTCAAAATATGAATGAATATTATTTGAAAATAAATATTATAATATATATCAGAGACATATTGTATTATATGTCTCTGTATATATGCAACGCAATTTGGTTGACCTAAAAATAATCGGTTATAAAGACATCACTATAGCTGCCATATCAAAAATTTTATCAACTAATTTCTTTTAACGGAGGCTCAACTTTGAAATATATTACGATTTACTGCTGTCCTAAACACGCTAAAGAACAATTAATGGTACCATAAATTAATTAATTGCATTTAATGGTGTTAATGTCTCACAAGCAACCCCATTATTAAATAATAGTTAACATACCTGATAATGGAACAATACCATTTTAATCTGCATTACGAAATGTAAATTGAATAGAAATACCTGAAATCTAGTTTTCAATTTTAATACCTCGATAAAAAGATACAAAAATATTAATGTAACTGGAATTAAAAACTATGTGAATCAAACATTTATTATACAATCCAGCATAAATTAAAATAAATTCGCTCGTATTATAATAACTTTAGTCAAAGATTTGTATACTATATACAAATCATTGTTTTAGTAAATTGTCCACTAATGTATAAATTATCAAGTTGAATGTGACCGATTTTAAATTAATTAATCAATAATATGTTGAAATTGAAAAATTAATAAGATAAGTATTTACATTAATTATGCGTACAATAAACTCAACAATCTGACCTTAGATAAATTCAGTTACTTCCTAGCAGACCGTGCATTCAAAATATTGTGAGGAGTGCTTTAGCTGTTAAAATTGATATGCCGTGTAATCGAATTAAGACATGCGCGTTACATTGACCTGTGCATGAACTGTCGCAAGTCTTGCCTTCCTCTGATAACGCGATTTAACGGTCAAGCCCTTTAAATCGAATTATTTGAACTGAAATCATTTTTGTTGAAAAAGGTAGTCAATATGTTTTAACGTTATTTGCTATGTCTCACTCCTTTCCAAACAATTTTGATTCAAATGCAGAGCACCTACACAATGTTCAAGAATTTTTCGTATAATCGTCAATTTTTTCAATCGGTCAGTGTTGTTGTGAAAATATGGCAGGTAATTAAAGTTCGTGTTTTGAAACCGAAGTTTAACGATTGTCACCTGTTTGTCAACAATCAACAAAAAATCACCAGAAAAGCATGGAAATTGAGCACGTGTTTAACATGTAAATTCAGATAATAGTTTATTTTAAGGACATCCATGCGTATTGCGATCACCGGATTTTTACGAGATGGGTCACACTGAGGTCACTTTGCATACGGAAAATATGTCAGGGGAATTGCTTCCTGGAAGAAGGAAGCAATTAAAATAAAGTAAACTTCTTCTAAATATGAATAAATTAAAGAATTTTCTCCAGAAAAAAGTATATGTACATAAGGGACGACATCAAAAGACCGATGTAGGATAAAAACTTAAATCAAATAGTTTGGGGACGGGAAGTTAACATTGCTGCAAGTTTTGTTAATCTAAAATCGATTTTTCATATATCCCTATTGGTCAATCAATTTTCCCAAAATTAAGTTAAGAGGGGGGTGTTGGGTCAGTGAAAAAACTATGTGAATTAAGTTTTTTATCCTTCATTGAACTTTTGATGTTGTCCCTAAGTTTTATAAGGTAAACTATCCATTGAGTTATAAAAAAACATATGCATTATTTTTTTTTAATTTGAGGTTTCTTATGACTTTAAACTTATGCTATGTCCATAGGTTGTTTCATAAAAATGAACTTCATCTTTATAAACGGCGGTATGGGTTTGCTCATTGTTGAAGGCCGTACGGTGACCTATAGTTGTTAACGTCTGTGTCATTTTGGTCTTTTGTGGATAGTTGTCTCATTGGCAATCATACCACATCTTCTTTTTTATAAACCTTTAAATTTGAGGAGATGTGATGTAATATATAATGAACGTGTTTTTGAAGAAAATGTCGGCTATATTCAATACTATAATTTAGTTTAGACCATTGTAAAATAAATAAGAGCAGAGAAAACAAAAAATAAACAAACAAAAACGCCTGTACCGAAAAATCAAAATCTACTAGGGGATGGTATTTTCATTGACTAACAGTGCACCAGTCTCAGTAAAGACCAAATGATAGCAACAATAATGTTAATACCACACCACTAGCGCAAGATATGTGTTTGTTTACCACTTCAGAATAAAATAACAGATACTTATCTGCAGAGTGGAGTAACAGCTCAACATGATAACACTTTTCTTAAATTAGGTTCGGTTTGTTAGACAGCACTCCTTTTTTACATCAAAATGTGTTGGTATTCATTCGTAATTGATCATCCCCACAGTGTGGGAACGGAACTGTACGGTTTTCTAGTATTTTGGTCATTCGGGAGACTGTCAAGCGGGGCTCCGACATTCGAAAAATAACAAGTCGCTTGATGGAAACTTTGATGAACTCTAATGTTACTTTATAACGTTTCTGCTGCAAGTTGTCATAATCAAAACTTTCTATATGTAAATATAAACCAATACAACAATAAAAACAACATATGCATCTAAACGTTTTCTTTAGAATAGTGGGGCTCCGAGTAAATCGATCAAAACTGTCACGGAACAGCGATCAAACATGTTAAATAAACATCGAAAAACCCATCGTTCCTGCCAGAATTTTCACATGTACCTTTTCTGATTTATAGTCTTACCTGTCTGAAAGTTTAAAAGTCATTGTCCCAGTAGAAACCAAAATATATTCATTCTCTCAATGTCGTATATTTTAATTGACTGTACAATCGCTTGCAAGCTTACTGTACAATCGCTCGGAGCTGTCCTGTACAATCACTTGGAGCTTTCCTTAGCCCAATTCATTAAATACATTACATATGCGTTTCATTGGTTGTTCCTTGTCTGTTCTATTGTATTTGAAATGAAAATAACACGGATTCAGTCATTTTGCCGATTAATAAAGATGGTTAACAATCTATCACGGAGAAAATCAACTTTCGAATAATAAGCATACAATATTTTTATTATATTAACAATGCAACAAAGAATGTTTCAGCAGAGGATCGTGATATTCTAACTCGATAAAGGAATTCTAATGTGAAATGGTGCTTTTCGCCAAACACAAAAATACAGTGTACACGTATAAGTCAATAAACATGATATAAGGCGTCAATGGCGATACAAGACAGAACAACTTCAAACAGTTATATAATTATCCTTTAAACGGTTGGCAATTAATAATATTACAGATCTTGAATTACTGAGTACAAAAAAGAATAAGAAGATGTGGTAAAATTGCCTGACAACACCTGTCATGTTCCTGACTTGATACAGGAATTTTCCTATGTAGAAAAAAGTGAATTAAACCTAGCTTTTCTACTGGAGGTACAAAGCTCTCTTAATGATAAAAGAGGGACGAAAAATACCTGAGGGACAGTAAAACTCATAAATCGAAAATAAACTGACAACGCCATGGCTAAAAATGAAAAGGACAAACAGACACACAATAGTACACATGACACAACATAGAAAACTAAAGAATAATTAAACAACACGAACCCCACCAAAAACTAGGGGTGATCTCAGGTGCTCCGGAAGGGTTAGCAGATCCTGCTCCATATGATGTATCAATGATAAGGGTGCGAGTGTTTGTTTAAATGACAAAGAAAACACAAAATCCTTATATTTTATGAATTTCTTCATAATGAAGAGCAGTATCACACAGTTAATTTGAGTTCGAACAACATTTTATCAAATATAAAAAAAAGAGATGTGGCATGTTTGCCAATGATACAACTGTCCACAAGAGACCAAATGACACAGACATTAACAACTAAAGGTCACCATACGGCCTTCAACAACGGGGAAAGTCCATACCGCACATTCAGCTATACAAGGCCCCGAAATGACAATGTAAAACAATTCAAACGAGAAAACTAACTACCTAATTTATGTACAAAATTGAAAGAAAAACAAATATGTAACATATAAACAAACGACAACCACTGAATTATAGGCTTCTGACTTTGGACAAGCACATACATACATAATGTGGCGGGTTTAAACATGTAAGCGAGATCCCCCCTAACCTGGGACAGTGGTGTATCAGTACAATATAAGAACGAACTATAAAAATCAGTTGAAAAAGGCTTATCTCATCAGATGGATAAAATTAAAAATATTTCTATTTCAATATGAAAATAAGGAGATGTGGTATAATTACCGATGAGACTATCCACAAAGTTTAAATGAAGTGGATGTAAGCAGTTATAGTCGGGTATAAAAGGTACATGTACCGACATTAAAAATATTAAACAATTAAATTTCAAAAACTGACGGCCTTATTCATAACAAAATACTTGCGGAAAAACATATATGACAGATATGAACACAAACGGCAACCACTGAACAACAGCTAGGCTCCTGACTTGGGATAGACACATAAAGATAGTGGCGGGGTTAAATATGTTTGTGAGCGCTCAGTCCTCCGAAAAACTGGGACTCGTGTTAAAACCAAACTAGAAATTTTTATGTTCCATTAAAATATCAATTCGCTTTTTGGCTAATAATGCATTGAATTTCCTCTTTATCTCCGATTTGTAACACCATTGGAACACATATCATTATGACATGGTTTAACCATTTAAAAACAGACATTTCTTTTTCTGTTTTAACAAATGAGATTGATATGACAACAACATTATTCTGAATCCCTTTGTGTATTATTGCAATCGTAATTTCTGTTACATATATTTCAAATACAATATGTTTTAACTACAAGCTACATTGTATATATAACGAAAATATGATGATACAAAATAATTTAAATGACATTTGTGTCATTAATTTAAACTGCATCCGAAAAAAATCAGTGCTAAGCAAGTTTTTATATAGAATATTTTTAATAATTTAATTCACGTCAAACAAATCAAGCCAATTAAGATATTTCTACTTTCTTTCAGTTTTTGTTGACCAAAATTTTGCATTTAAGTTGACCGGGAAAGCTCTGCTGAAACATCCTTTGTTGTATTATCAATACATATATATTTCTTATTTAAACTGTTGGGATAAATAAATTAAGTAAACTTCAAAATATTATTACCCTTACGGAGAACCTAGTCATCTTTTTGATTATTCATTTTTTACGAGCACTATTTTTTTTAGTGATTTCTTGACATTTGTACTGTCCTTTTATTTTGTCTTGTATGCTTATTATTAGAATGTTGATTTTCTCTCTGATATAGACACCTTCAGAAATGTGTCCGGGATAGATTGTTAACTATCTTTATTAATCGGCAAAATGACTGAATCCGTGTTATTTTCATTTCAAATACAATAGAACAGACAAGGAACAACCAATGAAACGCATATGTAATGTATTTAATGAATTGGGCTAAGGAAAGCTCCAAGTGATTGTACAGGACAGCTCCGAGCGATTGTACAGTAAGCTTGCAAGCGATTGTACAGTCAATTAAAATATACGACATTGAGAGAATGAATATATTTTGGTTTCTACTGGGACAATGACTTTTAAACTTTCAGACAGGTAAGACTATAAATCAGAAAAGGTACATGTGAAAATTCTGGCAGGAACGATGGGTTTTTCGATGTTTATTTAACATGTTTGATCGCTGTTCCGTGACAGTTTTGATCGATTTACTCGGAGCCCCACTATTCTAAAGAAAACGTTTAGATGCATATGTTGTTTTTATTGTTGTATTGGTTTATATTTACATATAGAAAGTTTTGATTATGACAACTTGCAGCAGAAACGTTATAAAGTAACATTAGAGTTCATCAAAGTTTCCATCAAGCGACTTGTTATTTTTCGAATGTCGGAGCCCCGCTTGACAGTCTCCCGAATGACCAAAATACTAGAAAACCGTACAGTTCCGTTCCCACACTGTGATCCCCTGCCACCCTTTTAATCGTTTTTTTCTGATCTTTTTCCTTTCTGTTTTTGTAAACCATTCATTCAACGTTAATCAAATGTTTTATCCGCAACTTAAATTTATATCTTAAAAATGTTAATACAAATCTTGTTAAAAAGATTAGTTACAACTTTTTAGTGACCATTTACGGAAATAATTCGATGTAATATTTATTGAAAATAGTTTTAAATTAGATGACTAATATTATGCTTCATGGATAACCTAACTTTTTCAAATAGTTAACTAAAATGGACATTAATAAACATTTTCCATTCAAATTTACATTATTGAAACCATTGCTGGTACGCCGGTCAATTTCCGTTTCCAGAATCGACGTCAACCTAATTTCGAGACCAAATATTTGGTCTCTGAATTTTAATATACATATATACGGGATAAGCTACATAACCACAATTTATAAAAACAGAGAGAAGGAATCATATTAGTGGAGAAACTACAACCATAAACAGTATGCCTTCAGCAAAACAAATAAACGATGACAGGCAAACCCACTAAAAACAATACAAAGAAGAGTGAACATCTCCAGTATACCTATATTAACCGCTGATATGAGCTGATTTCACGCCGGGGTATTGGGTTACTACGTTTTGTAAACTTCGTTTATCCTTGATCTTCTTATCGGTTGTAATTTATATTATTTTTTAACAGATTTTGACGCGACACCGTGACCTATTTGATCAGTATATGTTTCATCAATGGACTTTTAAACGTACAGTCTGTACAAAATCCTGTTCTAGTTTGTCTCAAAGTTATGTATTTATCATTGTATATATTAACCTAAGGTGTGTGTGAGTCTTAATTCACTGCAAAAATCGGTGTTTATATGTCTGGAATGGTCATGATTTTAAAAAAGGTCAATATTCAGGTTTTTTTTTTTATTTTTATTTTCATTATTTGCACAAAAGAAATGAATATGAGGCGAATTTGTGTTTATATCCCCCACACTAATAATAATCATTTAAAAACACGAACAACCACAACAAAAGAATTGGATGAAAGGGTAAGATAAATATATATTTTAGCTGTATATAAAGTGGCATATATTTGTGATGTGATCATTAATTTTGATATTGAAGGATAAATGTCGTTTGATAAATTCCAATTAATGTTGCAACTAAACGAATGTATGAGTTGATAATGAAACATTGAACAGATCTCATTGTCATTCGTAAAATATGTATGCGTGTTAAGTATCAATGAGAACATATGCGATCTAGTTATTCCAGTGGTTGGTGCATATTTTTAGTTAATTGGGAGATAATGAAGATTAATGCTACCCTTTACACTTTTATAAAAGTATAATTTAGGGTTGCTGTAAGACAATACTGTATGTGACCTCTTTGTGTATAATTGTCCTTAGTATCGTTGGCTTGTGTCTCACTTGTCCAAACTTCTATGTATTTGTATCAAAAGTCATATGGATCTTTAGTGCATCTGTTCTTTCGGAGACGAAGTTTCAAAGATAGGCCTAACATTTCTTCAATAATAAATGTGTGTTTACTCATTGATATCTGTCTACGTTGAGATTAGCGTAAAAGTATCAATTTAACAATAGAGTCAAACATTAAAATCATCCATAACAGTAATGTGCATGCATATAATGACGAATAGTCTTGAACTCTGCATGAACTTGTATATGATGACAAATTAAAAATCATACATATATCTAGAAACATTTATATAGAGTACCTATTATTATACTTGATTCAAATTCACATTAATACATTGCTCAAATATATACCATACCAGTTATAAAGCAACGAAATCATTCATACACTTTTATTCCTTTTCATTCTTGACCTAAAATAAAAGTTGAGATCGATTATAAACAACGGTTAGCAACTTATTATTATATCTAGATATTAAGACAGTATGACTGAAAATTACGTCTTTTTTGTTTTTGTATCATGTGATTTTTGTATTTTATTTATATTATTGAAAGTCAGAAGATTCAATCTAAAGGACAGTGTTTAAGAATATCAGAAAAGGTCCCTGCATGTTGAAAGTGAGAACGCACTTATACCATTGCCAAGAATTTAGGATTTTTGGAGGAAAACCAGCAAATAAAAAGTGATAGTGGTTTATTATAAACGTTATGACCATTGATATTGTTTTATTCAAGATTCTATTTCAATTTTTTTATAGCTATTATCTGAAATAATTTCTTCATTCAAAACCTCGACATACAGAAAACCTTTGCAAGGGCTCACATAACCAATTAACATCATTTTCACTAAAAATATATTTGTTTAACTATGACTTTGAACTTTTACCTATTGATCTAAACAAATTTAGGCTTATTTCCATATCTGTATATCATTATTGTTTTCTATAAGTTTTCATATGTTTGCTTTCAAATTAACCGGTGGTATCTGAAGTTACCATCTTTTTTATCTCTTTTTAGCTCAACTTGCTTATACTGTTTTTTTCATCACTTGGCATCAGTACTCCATCTCCGTTAACTATTACAAAAACGTTCTTCTCTCAAACTACGAGATCATATTTTACCAAACCAAAATCATCAACATGGTATCCTGATGAATAAATGGTCCCGATCGCCCCACCTGTCCACTCACGTGGCTGATGTGGCTAAATTTAGAACTAACGGGTGAACATGCAAGTTTTGGTCATTATCGAAAAAATAGCTATAGTAAACGGGAAGAACTGACAGGGTCCAAAATATTCAGAATAATGACACCTGCCTATTGTCTATTTACATCAAAACTGTAAGACTACTTCTTTCAAAAGTTATTGCCATTTAATGACGAATGTTATCCTTTTTAATGTTTGCCCATTATCTTGACAATCATAACAGAAAGAAAGAACTTTAATTATAAAAATGATCAGCAAGATAAGATTTATAAATATGACGATTCCAAGTTGTCATATTTACACTCTTCTTACGTCAAACTAATTATGCAATTGAGATTAATGCTGCTTACTCCGTATCATATTTGAAAAAAAAGATAACATTTAAACAAAATCCGTACAAAATAGAAATAAAATTTTATTTCCTTTGTTCAATCGGTTGTGAAAATTATGTTTCTTTCAATGGGAAAAAGAAATATATGGTTCGACACACACAATGAACAGAACTTGTGGTTATTAGTCTGCACCGAACAACACTTATTTGTGGTTAATTATGTAATAAATATTTATTTGGAAGGTTCACGAATGACTTCGTGTTATCAAATATGCCTGCATCTTGGAGGGATTGATATCAAACAAAATATTATCGAATAATTGTGACTATGATTAATTGATATAAAAATACAGAGCTAATTGTTGTGCACATTTTATTATTAATTAAGCATAATGTTAAAAATAAAATATGTTCTAGCTATAACTATGGGCTGTTTTAAATTTCATGCATTGATAACGAACATAAATTCATGATGCAAAATCTGTAGACGCCCTTGCCAGACCAGATTTTTATGACAGTGCTTTTGAAAGGTCTGTCTTTTTGATAACATTTTGCCTTATTCTTAAAAAAGATTTTCAGTTTACAAATAAAAGTTAATTTGCAAAAGGCAATGTTGTATAATTTGGGAACGTTCCCTTTACACAATTTTTGGCTACTCTGTTTAAGCTTTTTTAGGTTTGATGGTTTCATGTTTGAGAGCACTGAACCCTTGCCCTAGCTTTGTACAGTGATGAAACGGCACCACATATGAAAAGTTTTGTCTAATTTGTTTCATTTCATTAAACAGTTATCTATAGCTTATCAATACAGATATTTGATCCGACTATGACCAGATTGTAATTGGCCATTTCGTGCCACCTATTTTTTGTTATTTTACTTTGTTTAACTCAACAATTAATTAAGCGACTTCATCGTACACAAAAACGCCGCTACTGAAATTTACATTTTAAACATGTTAAATCTCAACCTTGTTAAATGATTCATTTCAATAACCTTATGTAACATCTCTTGAATATAACAAATTTAACGCTCCAAGGAAAAATCAAACATACAGTTCACCAAAAAGGAATAAACTAAAACATTTTTTTTTTCATTTTAAAAAAGCTATATATGCTTATAAATTTCCAATCAACTTTGCTGATGAAATCGATGAAATGAACTAATTACGAATCGGTGCATTGTATCGGTGATAAAATGAACTAATAACGTATCGGAGCATTGTATCGGCTATATAATAATGATCTAATAACGAATCAGTGTATCGTATCTGTGGTGTTATGAACTAATACCGGTTACGGGTCGGTGTACATACAAACTGTGATGTTATGAACTGATAATAAATAGGTGTATCTCATATGTGGTGTTTTGAACTAGTTTCAAATAAGGTGTAATAAGCGTATAACAAATCGATCTATTGTATCGCTGCAGCATTATTGTTTGAAACGCTACCATAGATAATAAAAGAACAGCGGGTTCGATTTTAGCTTTGTATATAGTTTTCTTCCTCAAAAAAATTCGTAACCATTGTACAATTAACATTCAAACTAATAGTTCTTATTACACCACCAATACCATACACAGATTTGTTATCAGCTTATTCAACCACAGTTTCGATGCAGTTGAGATCTGATACCATATCTTTTAACTGATTAATACAAACGGTAATTATTTGAACTGAAATCATTTTTGTTGAAAAAGGTAGTCAATATGTTTTAGCGTTATTTGCTATGTCTCTCTCCTTTCCAAACAATTTTGATTCCAATACAGAGCAGCTACACAATGAACAGTACTTAAATACCGCAAAATAAAAATATTGCTATTCATTAAACTTATGCTATGTTCATAGGTTGTTTCATAAAAATGAACTTCATCTTAAACGAAGGTGTATTGTTTTCACTTTTGTCTTCTATTTAAATTCTTATAAATAACAAAATGTTTGCAACAACTGTAATAACCGTAATATGTCTATTTTCCTTTTTCCATATTTTGTTTTTGTTTGTTTGTTTGTTTTTGTTTTAACCCTGAACTACATACATATTATATGTTGATGCATTCATGATATCTTTTTCATTCATACAGGCGACCATTTAAATCATCATTTATTTATTTTTAGAAGTTGTCCTTGAGTTTGTAGGGTAAAGGTATTTTTAAATGTACCATTGTGACAATAACATCTTAGAAATTTCGCTTCTGGTAAAATTCTACCTACTTTGGACGCATGAAATTTATAACTTGTAGCTTTTATGTTTTTTCGTGAACAATGACAGCTGCTTTCATGATCCTGTCGATTTCCACATACCAATATATAATTCAGCATGGGTTTTACTTATTGTTGAAGGCCATGCGATGACCTGAAGCTGTTAATTTCTGTATCAGGTATCAGGTGTTCTCTTGTGGAGAGTTGTCTCATTGGCAATCATACACGTTCTTATTTTCAAATACACTTGTAAACAAAGCTAAATGCTGTAGAGAAGAAGTCTTGTCACTATGACTTGATCAAATGAATATACTAAATAAATAAATAAATAAATAAATTTATTACAAATACAAGTTTATAAAACTTTTTGAAAATTAATAGATATATATATATATATATATGTTGGTAATATTTGTGTGTTGTATTGTTTAATATATGTTATTATTGAACTGTAGTTGATATTAAAATGTGAATTTATAAATGTACCGTGGGCTGGAGGCCTGTTTTTGTACAATAAACTTGATTTGATTTTGATTTTGTAAACAAACTAGCCTTTTGGGGTTCCTTTATAACTTGCTGTTCGGTGTGAGCCAAGGCTCCGTGTTGAATGCCGTACTTTGACCGTCATGGTTTACATTTACAAGTTGTTAACTGGATGGAGAGTTGTTTATTGGCACTCGGGTTAATTATTAATATCTTAAAAACAAACGTTTACTTCAAGATTCGTCGTTCACATCAGATCTACATTTATTTAATAGTGAGTTAATTTAGTAAATTGTCATAGTGCGTAATAACGTTTCACTTTATGATGAATGGATGTTATTCCAAAACTCGCATTAAACATAGGTCAAAATATTCCAATTATTCATGTCAAAACGACTTTTTTTATAAAAGAAAAGAATACAAAAAATGCGGTGTAATAAAAGCAAACCACATTTGATCGTCTCTGTTACAGCTAATTTCCTACTGCATGTAGAACAAAACTTTGGTTAGCTTGCTTGCTTTGTTTGTATATTGTACAATCATTAGGATAACACCCAATTAAATTCAAATATGATATATACAGGTTAAACTATGTCTATATAAAGTGTTTAAGGATGTCAATCTCATTTACAAAGCTTGTATAAACAATTATACAAACAGAGCAAGCAAGCCAACCAAAGTTTTACATAGCAAGCATTAGAAAATCAGCTGTCATTAATTTCATTTATAACTTTCCTACACCTAGCCACTTTTGAACTTGACATTGTATACGATTGTATTCACTTGTATTAACTTGTATAAGTTTTATCAGAAAAATTATTTAAGTATATATCTTTTCTATAATTGAAGATCGAATATTTACTTCAAAGTTGATAACATTTTTGTCTCGACAAGAATAGACATAGGGATGCTAATCCGGCGATAGCAGAATAAGCTTTATATTGCATGGGAATTCTTCTCCTTAGAGTCGACGTAAGCTTTCTTTTACCTAGGAATGTTTTATCTATAGGGAGAAGACTTTATACAAAAGATATGCTTATCCGGTGCCGCAGCGTAATCTTTATATGAAGGATGCTAGCGGGGCGCGGAGGCCGGCGTTAGCTTTCTATTTGGGCGCCGGAGTAAGGTTTTATATATATATGTATATATATATATATTATATATATATATATAAACGCCTAAAAAGTGTACATAACAACACCAATGATATAAAAAGGAAATATAAATGTAATTATTTATAAATATTTCGGATAACAGATATCCTTCGTCAGTCAGATTCTGATGTTAAATGAATCATCTTTAAGTCTTCTTAGATTAAACTTTTACTAAATCTTGAAATTTATACAATAAAAAAGGCAAACCGAACATCAGTTAAGACGCTTGCACCATTCTAAAAATTTGTTGAATATGACATAGGTTATATGACTAATTATATATATTTATATATATATATATGTAGATGGGGACGCTCAAATACGATGGTCATGCTAAAGTGCGATGGTCTGCGCTAAAGTGCGATGCCTCTATACGCAAAAGTGCGATTGTCCGCGAAAGTATAGACGTAATAAACGTACTATGGATTATTTCTCGCTACATTGAAGACCTGTTGGTGACCTTCTGCTGTTGTTTTTTTCTATGGTCGGGTTGTTGTCTCTTTGGCACATTCCCCATTTCTATTCTCAATTTTAATAATACAATACTAATTTATAAACATCTCACCATCAATAATATCGGATCTCAAAATGTTAACTCTTACCAAAATTTCTCATACTATCTCACAGTAATACTATAACTTGGAAGTTCTAAGCGGAACTCGAGCTTTATCTAGAACTCTTACATGTACTCGAGTTAATATTCGAACTCAAAATGATACTCGAACTTCAACTCAAAATCTAACTGGAACTCGAACTCATTAAAATGTCTTCAAATCTTATCAACACTTCACTGTCATCTGATAAAAAACTAGAGTTAGATAAAATATATCAACTTTTCCACAGAAACACGGAAAGATGTAGCAGAACAAGAAAAACAACTAGTTCCGTTTATTATAAGTTAAAAGATTTATTTATTACATATCAACTGGGAACATTGTTTGTTCCTGATATCAATATAACGATGTGTCTTTTATTGTCAATCTGTATTAGCACTGAATTATCAGATGCATCGTATATCTCATAACGTACCAAGGTTGCGCGATTAGTCGAACGGAAATATCATATATAAGTAATACATAAAGCTTTCATACCCAGGCGATGAACACTAACCATATTATGTACAATGAACACGAAACGATGTATGAAAAATGGGTGAGGGAGGACAGAACTCAGACAAAAAATTGGTATCCACAATTCGAATTACTGACTTATGAAGCGTTGTGTAATTACGGAAATGTTAACCATCTTTTAATTCCTTACGAAAATAGTTTTTATTAACGTTTTGAGTTTATGGCATTTTAAACACGGCATTTCAGGTTTTATCTACACGGTGCGAATGGACAAGCTCGTGAAATTTTTACCTTTTAGCATGGATATCCTCGGTCTTCCGAGATAGAAGATTCTTTACCTGGAAGCCGAAACGTATTTGCATAATACGGCATCATCGGAGACAAACATTCGTTTTCCCCTTCGTTCTCCCCATACAACAAATGCAATTAAGAAGTACTAAAGATGACTTCAACTTTGACAATTACTTTACAATAAAATGTTACTGTATCTATATTTAACGATTCGATAGATTGATAAAAATATCAATGAATAATCAAAATACCTAAAAACAAATGTTCAATCATGATGTAGTTATTATATTTTAATTCAGCCCAAGCGTTGCAATAAATGCTGTTATGCCAGGGTAGGCACTTAAAGTTAACCATCGAGAGACGTTAACCACCGAGAGTCAGTTTTTAGACCCGCCCAGTACGCCTACTTTTGGAGCTCTTTAGTATGAAGTCGGTGGTTAACATGCAATATAGTCCTCCTATATACCGTGTAACAGCAGTATTTGTATGTACCTACCGTCGGTGTTTAACATACAATACAGTCCTTCTATATACCGTCTATCAATACTATTTTTCTCTACCTACCGTCAGTGGTTAACATATAATACAGCTAGTGCACCTATATACCGTATATCAACAGTATTTGTATATACCTAGCGTCGGTGGTTAACATATAATACAGTGCACCTATATACCGGATATCAACAGTATTTGTCTATACCTACCGTCTGTTGTTAACTTACAATACAGTACTCCTACCGACTGTCTATCAACACTATTTTTTTTATACCTACCGTCGGTGGTTAACATGACATATAGCACTCCGATATACCGTATATCAACAGTATTTTTCTATACCTACCGTCGGTGGTTAACATACAATACAGTCCTCCAATATACTGTCTATCAACACTATTTTTCTCTACCTACCGTCGGTTTTTTACATACAATGCAGTACTCCTATATACCGGATATCAACAGTATTTGTCTATACCTACCGTCTGTTGTTAACTTACAATACAGTACTCCTACCGACTGTCTATCAACACTATTTTTTTTATACCTACCGTCGGTGGTTAACATGACATATAGTACTCCGATATACCGTATATCAACAGTGCCTGTCTAGACCTACCATAGGTAGTTAACAAGCAAAACAGTACTCCTATATACCGTATATCAATAGTATTTGTCTGTACCTACCGTCGATGGTTAACATGCAACACATTCCTTCGATATACCGTCCATCAACAGTATTTTTCTATACCTACCGTCGGTGGTTAACATACAATACAGTCCTCCAATATACTGTCTATCAACACTATTTTTCTCTACCTACCGTCGGTTTTTTACATACAATGCAGTACTCCTATATACCGTATATCAACAGTATTTTTCTATACCTACCGTCGGTGGTTAACATACAATACAGTACTCCCATATGCTGTATATCAACAGTATTTTTCTATACCTACCGTCGGTGGTTAAAATATAATACAGTACTTCTGTATACCGTATATCAACAGTATTTGTCTATAAAATTGAGAATGGAAATGGGGAATGTGTCAAAGAGACAACAACCCGCCCAAATAAAAAACAACAGCAGAGGGTCATCAACAGGTCTTCAATGTAGCGAGAAATTCCCGCACCCGGAGGCGTCCTTCAGCTGGCCCCTAAACAAATATATACTAGTCCAGTGATAATGAACGCCATACTAATTTCCAAATTGTACACAAGAAACTAAAATTAAAATAATACAAGACTAACAAAGGTCAGAGGCTCCTGACTTGGGACAGGCGCAAAAATGCGGCGGGGTTAAACATGTTTGTGAGATCTCAACCATCCCTCAACAGCATATGGGAGTACTGTATTGTATGTTAACCACCGACGGTAGGTATAGAAAAATACTGTTGATATACGGTATATAGGAGTACTGCATTGTATGTAAAAAACCGACGGTAGGTAGAGAAAAATAGTGTTGATAGACAGTATATTGGAGGACTGTATTGTATGTTAACCACCGACGGTAGGTATAGAAAAATACTGTTGATGGACGGTATATCGAAGGAATGTGTTGCATGTTAACCATCGACGGTAGGTACAGACAAATACTATTGATATACGGTATATAGGAGTACTGTTTTGCTTGTTAACTACCTATGGTAGGTCTAGACAGGCACTGTTGATATACGGTATATCGGAGTACTATATGTCATGTTAACCACCGACGGTAGGTATAAATCAAAGAGCTGAATAGCTCTGAGGGGAAAGACGGCCCTTGTTTCTATTTAATTGATTTTTTTTGGAAAGGGAGGGGGGGATATTATGATAGTCTTCATATAAAGAATGAAAAAGAGAACAGCTAGAACATGTCGAAAGGTTGACAATATTAAAATCAATTGTTGTTTATGTAATTTCATTTCCTTAGTTTAGGATTCAATTTGGACCAATGGAAGAGATCTGCATCTTCTAAATCTAACCAGATGCTCCGCAGGGCGTAGCTTTATACGACCGCAGAGGTTGAACCCTGAACGGTTGGGGCAAGTATGGACACAACATTCAAGCTGGATTCAGCTCTAAATTTGGATTGTGATTAAATAGTTGACACAGCGTAGGTTTCTGACACAGAATGAATGTGTTCTAATGAACTTAAAATTTTTGTTTTCTCTTAGAGCAATTCACTATGCTGTTGAATATTAATCCTCTCAAAAAAATGTTTGAAGAAATTTTCTTTTTATTTATGAAATTTCAAATGAGAAAAATTGAACCCAATTTTTTTAATCACATCCCCCTTTCCCTTATTCCAAAACTAATCTCAATTAAAATTTCTAATGGAGTTTGCAACAATAACTACTCATTTAAATACATCATAAAATATTAAGATGTAAAAAAAATGCTTGTTATCACTGAATGGTAAAGATTATTTTAATTTATCAGTTGGTAGTAAAAAGTGAACATACATTGTATATTGTATATCACAAAGATTTAAGTTGATTCTGGACAAAGAAAGATAACTCCAATTAAAAAACAATCTTGCTATTGCACAATATTTTGCAATTAGATATTTCTTGCTTACTATTCTGGACAAAGAAAGATAACTCTAATTAAAAAAAAATATTGCTATTTCACAATATTGTGCAATTAGATATTTCTTGCCATTGTGCAATACTTTGCAATTGAAAAGACTTGCTATTGCACAATACTTAATATAATAATTTTAGATCCTGATTTGGACCAACTTGAAAAATGGGCCCATAATCAAAAATCTAAGTACATGTTTGGATTCAGCATATCAAAGAACCCCAAGATTTCAATTTTTGTTAAAATCAAACTAAGTTTAATTTTGGACCCTTTGGACTTTAATGTAGACCAATTTGAAAACAGGACCAAAAATGAAGAATCTACATACACAGTTAGATTTGGCATATCAAAGAACCCCATATATTCAATTTTTGATGAATCAAACAAAGTTTAATTTTGGACCCCGATTTGGACCAACTTGAAAACTGGGCCAATAATAAAGAATCTAAGTACATTTTTAGATTCAGCATATCAAAGAACCCAACCAATTCATTTTTTGTCAAAATCAAACTAAGTTTAATTTTGGACCCTTTGGACCTTAATGTAGACCAATAAGAAAACGGGACCAAAAGTTAAGAATCTACATACACAGTTAGATTCGGCATATCAAAGAACCCCGATAATTCAATTTTGATGAAATCAAACAAAGTTTAATTTTGGACCCTTTGGGCCCCTTATTCCTAAACTGTTGGGACTAAAACTCCCAAAATCAATACCAACCTTCCTTTTATGGTCATAAACCTTGTGTTTAAATTTCATAGATTTCTATTTACTTATACTAACGTTATGGTCCGAAAACCAAGAAAAATGCTTATTTGGGTCCCTTTTTGGCCCCTAATTCCTAAACTGTTGGGTCCTTAACTCCCAAAATCAATACCAACCTTCCTTTTATGGTCATAAACATTGTGTTTAAATTTCATTGATTTCTTTTTACTTAAACTAAAGTTATTGTGCGAAAACCAAGAATAATGCTTATTTGGGCCCTTAATTCCTAAACTGTTGAAACCAAAACTCCCAAAATCAATCCCAACCTTTCTTTTGTGGTCATAAACCTTGTGTCAAAATTTCATAGATTTCTATTAACATAAACTAAAGTTATAGTGCGAAAACCAAGAAAATGCTTATTTGGGCCCTTTTTGGCCCCTAATTCCTAAAATGTTGGGACCAAAACTCCCAAAATCAATACCAACCTTCCTTTTGTGGTCATAAACCTTGTGTTAAAATTTCATAGATTTCTATTTACTTTTACTAAAGCTAGAGTGCGAAAACTAAAAGTATTCGGACGACGACGACGACGACGACGACGCCGACGACGCCAACGTGATAGCAATATACGACGAAAATTTTTTCAAATTTTGCGGTCGTATAAAAATTCGATTAAAGTTGATAGTTAATTATCTAAAATTCAACTGAATTATGTCATTTCACAACAACTACAATATTTTTTTGAAATCTTAATTGTGTACCACTTAACTGCAGGCTAGGGCCATTTTCCATTTTTTGTGACAGTATTCTTGGATTTTAAAGTTTTTTCTTAAGAAAGTGTGGACTGAAAAATCTATTCAGTTTTAAATTTCCATTGATAAAGTTCCCAGTTACAACTCTCATAACAGGGAAACAGGTACTAATAAAAAAAACCAATATAATTGATGTAAACTCTGTGAAGCTTGTTTCCAAATCTAAAATTTGAAATATTTGTAAATTTCATGAATAAATAGGTTAAAACTACAAAATGCAACATTTTAATTTTTTTAATTTTTTTTTACCATTACAATGATTATGTTGCAAATTGGTACACAACAATTTAGTTTTAATGAAAGACTACTAATCCAATGAAATGTCACATTTTAAGTGTTAAAATACATTAACTTTTATTTTAGTGGATAATTACTCATCAATTGAGGTGCTCCTGATTTGGAGGAAGATTCTCAAAACAGAATTTTTACAGAAAAAATTAATAAAATCGTTTCTCTCCCCTATCTCATGTAACCCCACGATCTTTGTTTACTTTGAAAGTTGTTCAACAGTTGACCTACAAATTAAAGTATTGCATGTTGATGTTTGAATCATCTACAGCAAACAATATTATGTTTAAATTGAACAAATACCAATGTGTAATTAGTGCACGATCTCTGAGAATGATTTAAATAACCAGTGAAGGATATCCCTGCTTCTGCGTAGTGTGGCATTCCAAGAATGACGTCACTATAAAATACAATATAGGTTGGATATATTTAGAATATCTCGTCATACTGATTTTTCCGGATTGTAAAAGAAACGTCAATAATGTAAAGGAGGGCTCAAGATACGATAATTTCGTGAGAAACAGAAGGGAAATGAGTCAAAAAGTGTTTAAAGTCAAACTATTAATTTCTGGGTTTCCTTCTCTTCCATCCAAGTAAGATTTGTTGGGGGGTTTTCCACATTATAAAAACAAAATGAATGATGTGAGGGAATGTCACTCTGGTCAACCCCATAGGGGATTGACGGCTTGAAGCCGTCTTTCCCCAAAAAAATAGTGTTGATAGACAGTCGGTAGGAGTACTGTATTGTAAGTTAACAACAGACGGTAGGTATAGACAAATACTGTTGATATCCGGTATATAGGAGTACTGCATTGTATGTAAAAAACCGACGGTAGGTAGAGAAAAATAGTGTTGATAGACAGTATATTGGAGGACTGTATTGTATGTTATACTGAATTTACCTACCGTCGGTGGTTAACATACAATATAGTGCTCCTATATACCGTCTATTAACAGCATTTCTTTATACATACTGTCGGTGGTTAACCCTCTTGCTGCCGGAGGGACACATATGTCCAAACCGGCAGTGCCGGAGGGACACATATGTCCATGAATAAATTTATGCAAGCTTCTTATCAATGCTGTATCTCTTTCAATTAAAATACAGAAGAATAAACAGGGTCATGTTTTTCTCCAATTGGTCCCAAATGTAGTGGTCATTTTGTCGTGACGTCATATATCGAATGACGTGGTTGTTTGGCATGTTACGTCACAGACGTTGAGCTGTCGTATTTTCCGGCATATGAAATGCAACCTTGAAAAACGGTCGGCAGCAAGAGGGTTAACATAGAATTTAGTGCTCCTATATACCGTCTATCAACAGTTTTTTGTCTATACTTACCGTCTGTGGTTAACCTACACTATAGTGCTCCTATATACCGTCTATCAACCGTATTTGTCTATACCTACCCTACCGGCGGTTGTTATCAAAACAAACTATGTTCAATCGGCAGTCCAAAGTTTCGTATCTATACATCACTCTGAATGACCGATGACATTTATTTGACCAGTAACATTCCCTATTGTATTCATTATTTAGTTTTCTCCCTGTACTTGTCTGAAATATTTCCGGCTGTACTCAGTGGCGTAGCTTGCATGTATGCTCAGATGCTCAAGCATCCACATCATTTTGACAGGGAAAAAAATATAAAATTATAAAGATATGTTCGCAGCAGTTAAACTCGGAGGTATCCGTATGTAACAAAGGTTAAGATATGAGGATAGCATCCAGTTATTTCCGATGAAGTATGCGTGGTCTTTTATTAAGGATAATTTAGTTCAAGTAACAAGATATCGCAGAAAAGTGTTCTCGATTTTTTTCGTAAAAAGACTACGTCGTCGGCTACGGCAAGTGCAGAAAATGATGCACATATCCTCGGACATGTTTCATCTGAAATTGAGCCTAGCGGAGCGATGGCTTCTACAAATGACAAATAACAACATAACTGACAACTAAACCACCATATCCTGATATCGTTTCCTGTGAAATGAACGACGACGTGAAAAAAGCTAATCTGTAATAGAGTGTGATCATTCCTAGGCTTATCAGAAAATTCCAGTTCCTATCTAGGTCCACATATTAATTTTATTTTCAATAAAAGAACAAAGTTCCTATGTCCCCTGCATTGCACATATTTTATGTAACCAATGAACAAGAGCAATAACTAATAAAAATTAATGTTTTTCCTTTTCCTTTTATTTTTAATGGAGAAATAAAAGCTTTAGAGAAAATGCAATGGGATTTCCATTTTAATTTTTATTTCAAAAGGTCAAAGCTTAGGACTTATTTTCGAAATTGTCATTGCTGATGATATAAAAATCTGGCAAGAATTGTACACATGAGAGTACAAACAAGACCGGATGGACGGACACCAGGTATTTCGATGATGTTCCCTGCGACGCGTTAATGGGGTCACTTCAGTTCCTATATTCCAAAGTGCCGCTGTGATAGGGCCGTTTTTTTTCAGAAATGCTAGAAAAGGGGATCACTTCAGTTCCTTTATACAGAAGTGCCGCTGTGATAGGCCATTTATGAGATGTCAAATATTAAGATTGGTGGGAAACTTTTTCATCAAATAAATAAATTATGAATTTCATTCAGTTTCGAGAATTTCGAGAAAACATTAGAATTATGTTTGAAATATAATTATATGAATTGGTGGGTATTTTGAAATTAAACAAAAATCTATATAACCAGTGTCGGATTCTATGGGAGCAAATGTGCCTATAGTCCAAATAATTATGACGTCTTGAAAGGTTATTATAATTTTTTTCTTTGACGCCTACGTCGAAGTAAGGCGTCAAAGAAAAAAAATTATAATAGCCTTTCAAGACGTCATATTTATTTGGACAAATGTGCCTACAGGAACAATGTCTGAAAAAATATAATTTTCTGCATAAAATAGTCCCAAAAAAATTCGCCTCGCTCCGCTCGGCGAAGGCATCCACATCATTTCATCCTGGCTACGCCACTGGTACTGATGGAAAACAACAATCAATCAATTTCTTAAAGTACTTCTTTATCTAAATAATATATTTTTTTTTAAATCTAACCAGTAATATGTGATCGGTGAATGTACGTATGACAATTACGCCAATTTTGAAAAAAGCATATTTTTTTTTGCATTTGCGCACATTGACATTTTTTAATTTGCGCCAAATTGATTCGAAAGGTTAGGTCTGATAAATTTAGATGATAAAATTGAACTTTTTTAACCAAACGCAGCAGTTCAATGAACACAAGCTACAATATAGATAAATGTGTATATAGACACATGTTGAGCTCATGGATATCATCATTTAATCACACTTCTGGTACCCGAACATTTACTTTCATATATGGAACCGATGCCATAGAGAAAAAACAGGCATTAACTTGTAAAAATGATAATCAGATCTCTCAACGTGGCAGCAAATGTACCATAACATGAAAAGTTTTTTTTTAATAAAAAAGGGGATGCTTTATTGTAGGGAAGATGTCACAAGGTTGCAGTTCAACAGAAGTGTTGCATGCATGACAGTACTCAGTTAAAAAAGATTTGTGCATATGCAAATGTGCTTTTTATGTCAAACTGTTACAATCTTATTTTATAAAGTGCTACTTCAAGTGTGATGTACACAGTTTTAAAACTTTTGCAATAAACTTATCCTGCTTTCAATCCCCCTCCTCCTCCCCGTCACGTGTGAGCAAGTGGCAGGAGGCAAAAGGCCAGAAGGAATATTTTTGTTATATAAATTAATTCTATACATCTTATATGCCTCATGACTTGTGTTTACCTGTTAATTTGTGCAAATGAAGAAAAGAAATTTTGCGCAAAGAAATAAAAAAAAAGTAGGCGCTAATTAAGTGCAGATTGGCGCAAATGAAAAAAGCCGAAGCAAATATAATCTTTTCTCGTATCAGATCAAATTGATGTTTTCTTTCTTTTTTTCGTTCAGTTTCATCTAGTCCATTTGTTCATTTGACTCTGTCTTCATCACGACTAGGATGCATTTTAATTTATGATGTAAAGTCGTTCAGGTTTTTGTTTTATTATATAAAAAAAGAAGATATGGCATGATTGCCAATGAGACAACTCTCTAAAAGAGACAAAGTGACACCGGAATTAACTATAAAAAAAACTTTTAACAGATCACGGTACGCTCACGGTACAGATGTCTGTAAATTCAGAAATTAATGCGAGGTTTTTATTATTGCGACAATAATTAAGACTCGCACTTTGAAATATTGCGTTTGAATTAATCAGGATGTTTTCTTAATCGTGGTAATAAAAATCTCATTTCAGGTTATAATAACACTCATCGCATTAAATATTTAAATATTTAACAATTGCACGCAACAAATTTATATTCAAAGACTATGAATTTGATTTTTTTTATCATTACTCTTTAAAATGTCTATTTGACAAGATTAGTTCGTTTAAGTTACCAAAGATTCTATAATAAGGGTACTATTCTCCCAAGTTCATTTGAAAAGGTATAATTTCTCTATACAAATAGCAAAATATTCCATAAAATATCAAGTAAGTTGGATAAACGTTTACCAAATCATCCCAAAACAGTTTGATTTATATATTCACTTTGCTATTCCGTTCTTGCACAGTGATATAGTTCATTTTGCGTCATCCCATATTCTAGCGAAGGGAGATTATCTCAGTATCACCGTTACATTAGTAATAGCTCTCGTACATAAAATAATTAGCTCGAACTGTATGATCCTGTGTGAATCTATTCTTTATATTAAAAGTGCATAAATGGTTCACATATAGGTCTTATTTAAACATTAAACAGTATCAAAACAATTAGTGCGTTATAATATAACCAAATAGGCATGCAAACAAGAATCAATAGGCAAAATATGCTTGTCTCCCGTGCGTCTAATTCTAATTGCTTATATTTACTGTATTGTACATAGCTCAATTCTATTCCATTCAATATCAATTTTATTTATTTTTTAATTTTCAGCAGAAAACAGTATTTCTAACAATTAAATTGAATTAATTTGATATGACGTTGACACACGGTAATCACTCTCATGTTTTTATTTACATCGCTGTCAATCATCCGGTAAAGATGAATATTCATTACTACCCTCGGTAGTTAACGTCCCTCGATGGTTAACTTTAAGTGCCTACCTTATGCCAGCAACGTTGTTCTATAGATAACGCTAAAAGAAAAGTGTATAGTTCCCGCCAAAATTTGATGATATATTTCCGTTTTAACGGATTTAAAACATCGGTGACCCCCTTTTTTTATTTATGCTTTTAAAATCTTCCCTGAAGCTGCAACTTATGCATAAGTTTGAAGGGAGAAACATTAGTAGATTTTTTTTATTTCAAGAAAAATCTATTATAAATAGCAATTAAAAATGGCGGGAAATGTCCAAAGACCTCCAAAAATAAGGAAACAGAGACAATTAAATATGTTTAAGGTACAAATAACATTTGACTGTATTTGATATTCCAGTTTAAAATAGTTTTTCAATAATTTTGCCATTTCAAAGCAATTTAGAGTGCTATTTCTATATTTTGGTATAACGCGATTCTTTAAGTTTTGATGACGTCATATCTCGAAAACAACATCGGTGACCCCAAAACTTTTTCCGCCTAAAATATCGTAATAAGTATTATCTGTCTACATGCAAAATTTCAATGAATTATTAGTAGTATAAATAGTGTGATTTACCTTTAAAGTGCATAAGTATCCTTTATCTTGTTTCTATTAGAAGCTAACGGCTACATTAAAATCATTGTTTATGTTGCAGTTTACTTGCGGTCCCTGTTAAAATGCTATCGCTTTTATTGAAAAGTAAAGTCGGTGAAATAAAGGTAAATTTTTCATGCGTAAATCATATATTGTCCGCTAAAACATTAGTTTGTACATTTTATTTGTGCTCACTGCGAAAAAGGAGTGAGAAAGCTCGGTAATCAAATATTTTTAAACAAATAAATGTAACACAATAAACGAATTTCGAATTTGTAATACAATGACGACTTTCAGGGGGGGGTGTTCCCATTAGTGATAGACGGTGTGAACGGCAAGACACGCTAAGTATCAAAATATTTGATACCGGCCCGAATTTAAAAAAAAAATCATATACAGGATATATAGATTTTTGTCCCACTTAAATTAACATTTTAGCAATAACTATGTGGTCGTTCTTCTTGATTTAAAAACAATCACTTCAGCCTACCGGTAATTATAAAGTCTATCACATATGTTATAAAACCTAAGCATACTAGCTTTTGCAAAAAGATTATTTATTAACATCCGTGTTGCTTAAAGTTTTAAGCCTTTTAACATTAATTACCCTTTTGATCCATTATACTTCAGCGTGATATTTAATCGTTCTTTAGTAAACAAGCAACCATCGCACTTTAGCGGGATACATAATCGTACTTTAGCGTAGACCATCGCACTGTAGCGTGACCATCGCACTTTAGAGTCCTACATATGTATATTGTGTTTAGACCCATGTCAGACAAGCTCATGATTGTGTTTTAAACATCAATTTATAATTTGAACCCTTAAAATATGTTCTATTATATTGTATTGTATTTCATTGTATTGCATTGTATTTAAAATGTATAATTAAAATTGAGAATGGAAAAGGGGAATGTGTCAAAGAGACAACAACCCGACCAAATAAAAAAAAACAACAGCAGAGGGTCACCAACAGGTCTTCAATGTAGCGTGTTTGTTTGTATTGCTTGACCCTTATAGGTGTAATTTTGCAATAAAAATATTATAACATAGAGATGCTGATTCGACGTTGCCGACGTTGTATATGCATCATATTTCAGTATTTTTTAATTTATAGCTCCATATATATCATATTTCCTCGCGTAAGTGAAGAAGGTTAAATCAGCAAAATACTTTTCACATAGCAAATTGTGTACGTTAACAAATGAATATCTGTATCTTATGTTTTCATCCATCAAATCTATTTACATAAAAAAATATAAAACGAGCTTCAAAATTAGCTTACAACCTAAAATGTGTAAATTTGGAAGAATTTAAACAACTAAAATTAACCGGATACAATGACGTCATCGATTTTGAAGAGTGCATATTTCTCATCTTGATTAGATTTTATTGAACCGTTTGCTTGCCAGGACTTCTTAATGCAACCTGCAAAACAAAACAAATATCACAAAAGTTGATAAATGTCACTGATAAAAGCATATTAACTTTGTTTACCAACATGTAAATTGCGTAATATATATATACGTTTATTTTTAGTTAATTGCATGTACTTAATTTGTTATTCAAACAAGTTATTTTACTTAAAGTGTGAACCAAGTAATTATGATTGACAAATTATTAATTAATGTTCATTCAAATAACAAGCAACTCGATCGGTTCGTATACACTAATAAACTGTTTCACGGTACGCATTTTGTAGGAAACTTACACACGGGTATAGTGTTCGGCTAGGATAGTGGTTTTTCGAGTGATTTGGTCCATTTTTTCTAGTGTAGTTAGAGCTTTTTCGAGTGATAAAACATGCTATACGTTCAATTAACTTCTATTTCGTAATTATAATAGTTTTTTACATTACTACCCATTTTATATTGAATACTAAACAAAGTGTAGTAGTCAGTCGAGAACCAGCTTATGTTTGTAGAGAAAGGGGAGTATGACCCGAACGATAACGCTGTATGGAGTTTGAGATGTCACCACTGTTTCGGAGTTTGCTAATTTCAGTCATATTTTGGTTGAAATAGTATAGAGCACATCCGTCGCCCAAAAATATTTTTTGCCTATGAATAGATGTTTGTATGAAACACTTTTTGAGCAAATATCTTTTTTGGGGGCGACGGCTGTGGAGCATATTTTTTTTTCATCTTATATGCATAACAGTTAAACATACCACGAATTCGACAAAGTTCAGTGTATTTTGGGTATTTATCAATAAACTATGACCATTTTAAACAAAATTAAAAAACGAACATAAAAAATGAGTTTGTTTCATTTAAGTACATTATATAAAAAGTTATCTCTGTGATTTTTTACGCTATTGGAGAAAGTTGAATTTTAGGGCCGATTTCAGGCCAAAAAGTACCTTCTCCTTTATTTGATGAAAGCCTATTTCAACATGTATGTGAAGTTAGCAGCAGGTTCGTTATTTTGTATTACGTAGGAAATTGTAGGGAGTAATTGGTGGTCTGACACCTAAACTGCGTCCGGATATTGATCCGTATTGATACCGACGCAGTAGATACAACAAAACAGCTCTAGAAAATAGAATATGTCCTTTAAGCCATAAAGAGGTGGAAGATGAATTTTATTTTATCATAACATGTTTAGAAATTAATAAAACTAGGATTAAAATGTTTAATGAAATTTCTAGTATTGTCCCCAGTTTTAATTCAATGAGTGAAGAAAACAAATTTGATTTAATATTTTCATGCGAAGAATGTGATATCTATAATACTAAAATTACGAGGTCCAATACCTTAACATTTAAGAATACAAAACTAGCTCTCTTTTTTATGTATGGCCATGTGGCCTCTTACATTGAGGAGTTAAACTTAACTTGCATTAAGTCATGTCCAGACAAACACTTTAATAATAAAAAAAAATGAATACGGAGTAAACGTGCACGGGACCTAGCTAATGGCACGCATAGTCCATGCATAACGAAAAAATATAAATGGTCAGGGTTTCTATTCCTGTTCATGCAGGGGCGGATGCAGGAATTTTCGAAAGGGGGGGGGGTGCTAACCCAGGGCAAAGGGGGGGGGGGGGTGCAGGGGGTGCAAAACATATGTCCCGATACAAATGCATTGTTCGGCAAAAATAAAGGGGGGTGCGCACCCCCGGAACCCCCCCCCCCTGGATCCGCCACTGTCATGAAGCTATATATATTGTCGAAAAAAATATAGCAAAACATATTTGCGTTTTCGAGAAAGAAATAGTCAGGGAAACGCTCAGAATGCACGAGTTTGTTTCATTTTTTTACAACTTCTGGAAGCCTTGAGCGACCGCCAGACCCCTTGTCATTTTTTTTTTATTTTCACTTCGCTCTCGCTACGCTCGTCTAATATATTTTGCCTTACTTTTAAAAGAAGCTAGTTACGGCCTAGATTGGATTTAATACTGACAATCATGAAGCATTAGCACTGAATTTTAATCCGATTAAAATCAACTTATTTACAAATGGGTTTTTGTTACTAACTGCAAGTTCACACTAATACATTTGAAGTCTTCCTGTCATTAATCCCGCAATCCTATATTTTGTTAAGACCTTAATGCGGGGTTCACACATTGCCGATTATTGCTCCCGTTTGAGATCAGACAGCGATACGACACGAAAAGTGAAAAAGTCGGATTAGTATCCTCAATTATCTGGAATGTCCTATTATTGTCTGAACGCAGTCGTTTAAGTTCGTAACAGATTCCTACTGGTCGGGAAGGGTCCGAATAGTTCGGCAAACACCCCGACAGTTAGGTGCGTCCCGTAACATTCGGGGAAACTCAGCCGATTTTGTCTAGACGGATTACAATCGTGCCTATGTCGTGACAGATTCTGCTGTATCGGATCGAATTCCTAACAATGTTCTGTGTATTCGGGACGGTGTCCTGTGGAACGGGAATGATCTGGAGAAGTCCCGACAATAACAGAATACAATACGACTGAGACCAGACAAAGCCGTTTGCAATGCGATAGAGCGGACCGTGATAGGATTACGTTCCGACAGTACCTGATCATCCCGATTATGCCGACAGTTTTCGAACGGATAACTTCCGTCAGCGTCGGTTCACTGTCTTGTCACTATCTGATCTCTGTCGGATTACATTCGGTAGAATCGGGACGCAGTCGTGACAGACTCGGTCGAATTTTACCTGGCGAAAGATACAAATCGAATTTCCATCCACGATTCACAGGATCTTGATCAGACTTTTGACAAATTTTAATCGGGAATGGTCCTGTCAAGGACGGCAGTAAAAATCGTGAATGTGTGACCCCAGCTTTAGTGAATTACAAAATTTCTATCTCAGTACCTGCGCATATATGAAATATTTGCCACTGATTTTTTAACCAAGTAAAATCAATACCTCACATAGATTCATATATAAAAAAATCAATCTACAGATGATGATGAACCATTTCTTAGTTGGTTAGTTGGTGTTTTCATCCACCACCAGACAGATATAATCAAATACAAAATGTTCATGCATTGAATTATATCAATTGAAATAAAAAAAAAAATAACATCCTTTTATTCAACGAGTTTATTTCACTTGTAGGTAACAAATTCGAAGTATTTTAGGGTCTAATACTAAAATTTGAATATTTCACAAACAAATTTACAAATATATATTGCATTGTTGATAACAGTTTTGAAACAATATCCGCGGCAAAGTATTATAAAAGATATTCAAAATTTTACATTTAAAGACATATCCTTATAATAACGTTAACTGATATGAATCTGGAAAACTAAAAGAAGGTTTGCTTTCGGAGTTCAGTGTGGCGTCCAGATCAAAGAACAAGTACCAGTATACATTATACATCTTTTTTCTGCTATTTGGTCGGATTGTTGTCTCTTCAACAATTTCCTGTTTTCACTTTCACTGGGGTAAAGCTGATGACCGTAACTGCATTCACGGTCATCCCAAGATGTCGGATGAAAAATTAGGTCAGTTTCTGTATTGTCTGTTAAAGTGTTTCTATATCATTTTCTTTACAGATCATACATTGAAACGATGTAAATTTATAAAAGAATCACTCGGAAATCCCTTATTACTTCTGAGAAATGTGCATGAAACGGGAAATTCGATTTGAAAAAATCGCCAAGATGACCGTAAATCACAATCGAGATGACCGTAACAGAATCAGCGATTCATAACAAGGCTGACCGTAACTGCTTTTAAGATGACCGTAATTTGTAAATGATGACCGTAACTTTTAAAGGATGACCCTCAATTCTAAGAAATATCCGTATTTATATAACTATCTTTTTGTATCAAATGATTAATCGTGTTGGTATACACATAATGATATGAAAGTTTTATCCTATAGGTAGAAGAAAATAAGACGTGCTACAAATGCAAAGATTACCATATGTATCTTTTTTACAGTAGAGGGTTCAATTTTTAAAATGAATTTGCCAAAAGACATGCGGTGCACAGTCTTCAACTGCTCGACACAAGATTTTTTTTTGTTTCTGGGATTCCTTTTAATGACATATAATAAATACACATTTTTTAAAATGCCAAAAAATTGCATGTACACCCATTGATATTATGTCGTCTTTCATTTTGTCGTGCAAATAAAGTAACAGAAATATTTTGAAAATATCATTCGAATAAACTAGTGAAGGTGAGCTCCAGCAAAGTAGATCCTTAAAATAGTATTGTACGAAAAGCGTATCACAAGGCGGAACGTTGTCAATTTGTATATATACAGAAATGTTATTCATACAGTCAGGATTCTACTTCTTCAAAATTATCTCCCCATTACGCCAGTTCATGCTCACAGTCGTAGAAATGGAAGCCATTGTAGGGATGACGCTCTGCCAATTTTGCTCTTGAAAACTGATAAATTTATCCACATAGCACCATTACGATCGATCGTTATATGTCAGTTATATTTTAAAATACAAATGTATCTACTAGCTAATGAGCATTAGTTAATGATCTTGTCTGCATTGATTCAACTTAAAAATATTGTCTGTTTGGATGTCAGATGGAATTTTTGAAAATTCTTAAGCATTTAAAAAAATTCTAATTAAATATTTCGTGGAAGGGCAGACTAAACAATTTCAGTGGTTGAAGATTATAAACCCTAGTTATCACACACACATTTTCATCATCCAAATTAAAAGACTGTCGTCAAGTACTTTTAGAAAAAATAGCTATTCGAACACACCTACTCTGTTTTTGTGATTCATTAGATAGGTATCTCAATTGACCCATATATTTCATCTTTTCGTACTGTCATTTTTTTACGTTATAAAGTCAACCTGTAGCTTTGATATATAATAATGATAGAATCTGAAGCGAGATGCTACATATATGAAATATTCTTGCTTTGTACGTTTTAAAGACAAAATATACACCCCAAACATGCCCTTACATAAAAAGGTGCACTCGATTTTTCTCTTTTCGATACAATCGTTACCTGTTTTGGGGAATTTTTTCTTGATTCACATAATGGAAGGGCAGACACGAAAATTTCTGAACTAAAAGATTGATATGTTCTCCGTCCGTGATAAAAAAAAATCGGAGGTTATGCATTTTCTACATCCAACTTATAGATACTATATATAAAAAAGAAGATGTGGTATTATTGCCAATGAGACAGCTATCCAGAAAAGACCAAAATGACACAAACATTAACAACTTTAGGTAACCGTAAGGCCTTCAACAATGAGCAAAGCCCATACCACATAGTCAGCTATAAAAGGCCCCGATAAGAACCATGTCGTCGACTTGATATCTTATTGTTTTGCATTACTATGTAATAGATACATTGAAAACTTATGCAAATGGTGTTTTTAAAATAAGAAAATTGTCGTTTTATTTGTTTCTATTAACTTTTTAAAATTTTGTTACTATATCAAACATTACAGTTAACTTTTATCGCTTTCTCGATAAACACAGAGCTTCGATTCTTTTGTTCTATTTCAAAAGTGTTTCCGCCTGCATATATCAAGACAAATTTAGATTTTAATCTGCTTCCTCTGGACCCATACACATGGGCTCGATTACCAAATATTATGTATTATTAATGTTTTTAATGCTCCATTTATTGGCATTATGTTTTTCTGGTCTGTGCGTACGTTCGTCCGTTTGTCTGTTTGTTTGTCCGTTTGTCCAGCTTCAAGTTAAATAAAATTGAAACTTAGTACACATTTTCCCTATGGAATGATCTTTTTAATTCTAATGCCAAATTACAGTTTTATCCCATTTTCATAGTCCACTAAACATAGTGTAGATGAGGCATCCGTGTACTAGGGACACATTCATGTTTCTTCAAATTTTCGTCGTATCGCTGTAAATTTGTGTTAAAATTTTAACGTCGATATCAATAAATATTTCATTGTTTACGAGAAATATGCAATTTACTATCATTGTTATAAATCCTAAATATGGCCAATTATATTATAGTTTAAAGGGGCACTAGCTGTCAAATTCATTGTAACCGATTTGACTCAAATTCTCATATTTGGTTTATAACAATGTAAAACATTTATTCAAACTATCAAAAGTCTAAAATAAACAGTTTACAGAGCATGAGGTAGATAATATATAGGTTCGTTTCGTGTGTATTTTAGTCCAGACGCCATCTAATTAACTATCGATTTGACCTCAGATGACCATATAAGCGATGTAAACAAAAATAAAGATACGAATAGATTAAACCAACACGTGCAATTGGATTTTTATAGGTCTGTTTGATTTTATTTTATAGATTAAAAATAGATGTTTCTCATTGTTTTTAACCATATAAGAATGATTTTATGTGCATCGAATTAGTAATCAAATGATTTACAGTAGTTTCACTTTCATTGTTGACATTCTTTTTCTTTAAATAACCAGTACACGTACAATGCATGCGTTGTCAATCTCTAGCTAGGGGTTAACTTGAAGTTCACATGAATACCGGTTAGAATGATGATGACGTTTTCACTTGCAAGTGAATCAGTCAAAAGTTATGTTTAATCGCTTATTTCAACAAAATTAAAGGAAATTGATTGCTAAAAGCAAATTAGTATTTCATTATTCCAATTTGATTAATGATTGATCTAAAAAAAATCATACTTTATTTTTTTTTATATATCGTAGCTAGTGCCCCTTTAAAAAAAGAAATTTATGAAACATATTTATATCCGCTAACCGAGCCCCTATTGAGATCGACAAACTCAACAAAAAAGCTTTGAATACAATACTTCTTAGAATTGATGGTCATCCTATAAAAGTTACTGTCGTCCTATATAAATTACAGTCAGTCTTTACAAATTACGGCCATCCTTTACAAGTTACGGTCATCTTTTTACCAATCACGGTCATCCTTGTTTTATGTTACGGTCATCTTGAAAATATTTTGATTATGATTTACGGTCATCTTAACGATTTTTTCAATTCGAATTTCCCGTTTCATGCACATTTCTCGGAAGTAATTAGTGATTTTCGAGTGATTCTTTTATAAATTTACATCGTTTCAATGTATGATTTGTAAAGAAAATGATATAGAAACACTTTAACAGACAATACAGAAACTGACCTAATTTTTCATCCGACATCTTGGGATGACCGTGAATGCAGTTACGGTCATCAGCTTTACCCCAGTGACTTTATTAGTTTTGGTAAAGTATGCTATTCTGCTTGATTGTTGTGGTACATGTGCATACCTGTAACAATTTACCCGAGTAGCTGCTATGACCCATTATAAGGTGAAATATCTTTTTAAAAAATGTCATAATGTTGTGGTTAGACCTTCAAAGTATACCTTAGAAGCTATCATACTTTTTATTTTGTTAATGATGAAGACTCTTTGGAAATAGTCTTGAAGATATTCAGGGAAATTAAGTTCTACCGTTTTCAGAAGAAGATACCAACATAATATTATCTTAACATGGCCATATCAAATAGTTGTAATTCATAACATATAATGAGGTTGATCATATTTTAGTCCATATTTTGAAATGAATGTATAAGTGGCTGTGCAGGATGTATTAATACGTAGCCATGTCCGGTCACAAAAGGGACGAGTCAGGGGTCTCGGGAAGGAGTTTCACACTTACTGCACATTAAGAACTTTTGCAACTACTCTTTTGTCGGTCCATGTGTGGTCTGTTTGCTGATGCAAGGGAGAAAAATTATGTCTCTATTCTTTATACACATGCACTGTCCCTATTCCTTATAACTGGTGGCTGTTGAAATTCATGTACTTTTCCCCAAACGATCCCTAAAATACCTTTTGAATCTATTGATATTTTGTTCTCATCTTGAATGTATTTGAAGTATTTGCCACTGTACATGAAACAAAATGCTATATATTTTATCTTGACTCAAGAGTGAAAGGATTTGTATAACGGAACATGACAACGACGTTACAACAAAAATAATTTGAAATAAAAAAAACATATTCAGACACGCATTCTTTTAATTAATTATTCACATAATTTGATTATCATATTTACTGCAAATTTTAACTGAAAGACATCGAAAAGAAAGACACACAGCTTAGCGTCAAGTTATGGTTTTTGTTCTTTAATCTATTATTACTAACTGAAATCTTGAAGTCATCGTGGTCTATGCAGAGGATTCACACGGTGGGTATGGTTGTCCTGCGAGAGAACGTTCTGTGCTGGTGATTCGGTCCTGACGGGTGCTGGTGATCAATGAAAAAATGTAAACAAAGACGAAAATGATGATTTTTGACGTTTTCACTCATAAAAAATGGAAGAAAACAGTTGAGATTTTTCAATTTTGTTTCTTTTGGGTTCATATGTAAACCATTAAAAAGTTGACCCTCTAAACTGTTTCAGTAAGCGTAACACAAAAATGCTCATTTTCAGAAAATCTAGAACTGAAAAAATAAAACAAAAATGCTCATAGAGTCCGCTTTCTATACCGTAATCCACACGACAAAACTATTTTGTGAAAAAACATTGCAATTTATTAAAATTTTGCATTTTCTCAATTTATTCATGTCCTGATACTGTGCTGGTGGGTCCTGTCATTGTGTTGGTGGGTCCTGATACGGTGCTGGTGATTTTGGATAAGAAGTTGGTCATATTTGAAACAAATGTTACAAAATCAATAAAATTGGGCAGATAATTGTTGTTAATAGGATCTATGACTCCTATTTTAGCTCTTGTGCATCCATTTGGCTGTTTAATATGTGTTTTCAAATCAATCTAATTAAAAACCGATCTCTCATCGCTCCTGTTTCTGATATGTCGCGTGGGAGATCTAACGAAACCGGCTTTGAGGTCACATGTGAGTGAACTAAAAGTCATGAATTTATAAAGATATGCAAATGAATTGACGACCTATTAATAAGCCAATCAAAAAAGTTTATGAATTATTATGACTGACGATTTCGTCGTAAATAAAATGAGTTACATCCCTTTGCCTTACGTTAAACTTCCAAGATCGTGGAAGACTCAATTTCATTGGTCGAAAAAGACACACCTACGAGGTCACTCACATGTGACCTCAAAGCGGGTTTCGTTAGATCTCCCACGCGACATATCAGAAACAGGAGCGATGAGAGATCGGTTTTTAATTAGATTGTTTTCAAATGATCGTAACTTGTATTACATAATTTCATAAAAGGACAACATCTTTTGTCCAATATCAGATAACAACATATAGTATCTAAAATAAGAATAGTTTTATTAAGATATTAAATGCCCCTTACATTGATGCTTCAACAATGATCAAAGCATATGCCGCATAGACATGTTTGTTAGCGCTCCGCATATATTTATAGAAGAGCTGTAAATTCTAAAAAAAAAAATATCTTGTTGTCGTAGATGGTTAAAATGAATCCTCAACAAAATCTCAATAACTTTGTTGGAACGAATAAAGGCTTTAAATCAAATTTTCGTGGACTTTTTAGCTTCCACCCTGACGAGGCATGTTAGCTGTTCGTATGCTGTTGCACCTGACACACGGAAACTCACATTTCCATCTTCTTTTCTGAAATATTTTTCCCAGCTCATACTTGACAGGATTGTTATCCTAGTAAAAGGTGTAACCAATGAATTGAACACAAGTTAAAAATTCCACAATACTATATAATTCATTTTATGTGTCAATTTGTTCGAAATGAAGAGAGTTTTTTAATGTCATGATTATCTGTCGCTTTCTAGATCTATGCTTAGCATTTATTTCAGATGACATGGACTCCTCACCCTGGTGACCCTGTTGCCTTTCATAGCTTTATCCGTAAACTTATATTAATAGATAAACAAAAGGCTGCAACTGGTATTTTTGTATTTAAAATGATTCGTTGTAACGAGAATATTTGTGGTGAATGGAAACTGTGAGGGGTCAAAATCTTAAATTGCTTATAAATGTTGCTGGACCCAGTTTCGTTATCTGATCTGAATTTTCTATAATGTGCAAGGTAGATAGACATTGGCCTTTTGATTTTTTACTTGGTAGGTTTTGCCCTAATTGCTTGAACTTTTGCAATATTAAAGCCGATTTCAATGAGTGTGTAGACAAAGGGAATATCTTTGGTTATCTTGCTTTCTAAACAGAAAAGTCATTGTTAGGTTATGTAAACTTTACGAGTAGACTAGTCCGACAAAGGACACATCTTTCTGTAAGTAGGACCAGGCTACTTCGAAGGAGGGTAGTATACATGTACCTTACCTAACAATGAATTCACGGTTTAGCTAACAAGCAAGCTAACCAAAGATATTACCTTTGCCTACATACTCAATGGAATCGGCTGTAACTAAAAACTCGAATACATTTTAAAGACAGTGGTCATATTTGCTGAT